>NC_057810.1:563188018-563212951 GCF_018294505.1 Triticum aestivum | reverse complement strand
GGCGGCTTGCGGAGAGGGCAGCTGGGTCGGTGTCGGAGAGGACTCCGGCTCGGCCATGCCAGCGAAGTCGGTGGCGGCGGCGCGGGCCGGCCTGGCTCGGCTGGGCCTTCGGCCCAGTCGAGCGACGAAGCATTTTTTAATAATTTCGCCCTGAAGAAAAATTCCTAATAAAATATAAAAAATCTAAAAATACCAAAAACAAATTTCACCGTCTAAATAAAATATTTAGAACAAAGTGAACATTTTTCTGTCCTAAAAATGCAATTTTCAAAAATGCATATTTTTCCAATTCAAATAAAATACGAATAAAATCATAATTTGATTTTAAAATTCTTTCTACAATATTTATCTTAATTTTAAAGAAGTCATATTATCTTCTCTCATTAAATTTTAATATTGAAAATAATTGGAGAGAAAAATAATAAAATCAAACTGATGTTTTCTTCAAATTTGAAATAAATTCAAATATGATTTTTGTGAAACCTCCAACTCTCTCCTTGGGTCCTTGAGTTGCTCAAGATTTCTAGGATCTCAATCAAATGCAAGAATAAATATGATATGCATATGATGATCTATGTATAACTTCCAAATTGAAAATTGGGATGTTACAAACCTACCCCCCTTAAGATGAATCTCGCCCTCGAGATCCGGGTTGGTCAGCAAAAATGTTTGGGTGGTCTCTACAGAGATCTTCTTCTCGCTCCCAGGTGGCTTCCTCCTTGGTATGGTGGCTCCACTGAACTTTGCAAAACTTGATAACCTTGCTGTGAGTAACTCGACTAGAAAACTCGAGAATCTTGACTGGCTTCTCTTCATAGGTCAAATCACTGTCTAAATGAATTGCTTCCAGTGGGACGGTATCTCTCAGAGGAATGTCGGCCATTTCTGCGTGGCACTTCTTCAACTGGGAGACGTGGAACACATCATGAACTCCTGACAAACCTTCTGGCAAGTCCATCTTATATGCAACTTCTCCCATGCGTTCCAAAACTCTGTATGGTCCCACAAAATGTGGTGCTAGCTTTCCTTTGATTCCAAAACGCTTAACTCCTCGAAGTGGGGACACATGAAGATATACTCTGTCTCCAACTTCGCAAACTATATCCTTGCGTTTAGTATCCGCATAACTCTTCTGCCTGGAATGGGCTACCTTGAGTCTGTCGCGAATCAACTTAACCTTCTCTTTAGAGTCTTTGATTAAATCTGGTCCGAACAACTATCGATCTCCAACTTCATCCCACGATAGCGGTATCCTGCACCTCCTTCCGTACAAAGCTCCGAAAGGGGCCATCTTCAAACTGGCTTGATAACTGTTGTTATAAAGAAACTCTACATACGGCAAATTGTCATCCCAACTGGATCCATAATCTAGCGCACAAGCTCTCAACATGTATTTCAGAATCTGATTGACTCTCTCGGTCTATCCATCTGTCTGTGGATGAAAGTTTGTACTGAACTCTAGCCTGGTACCCAAGGTTTCATGCAACTGATTCCAAAACTTTGAGGTGAACTAGGTTCCTCTATCTAATACAATGGTCCTCGGAACTCCGTGCAGACATACGATCCTAGTCATGTATATCTTTGCCAACTTAGCACTCGTATAGGTGGTCTTTATCAGGATGAAATGAGCTACTTTCGTCAAATGACCGACTACAACCCAGATAGAGTCATAGCCTGAACGAGTCCTGGGCACTCTAGTGATAAAATCCATGCCAAGTTTATCCCACTTCCATTCGGGTATCAACAATGGTGTAGCAATCCTGCTGGCTTTTGATGCTCTGCCTTAACTCTCTGACATACATCACATACTGCTACATACTTGGCAATATCCTTCTTCATTACTGTCCACCAAAAACTTTCCTTCAAATCCAGATACATCTTAGTGTTTCTTGGGTGAATCGAACATGGTGAATCATGGGCCTCCTGCATAATCAACTTCCTGATCTCGGGGTCGTTAGGCACATATACGTGATCCTCAAACCATAAAGTGTCGTGCTCATCCTCACGAAATCCTTTAGCCTTTCCTTTGCTCATCTTCTCTTTTATCTCAGCAATCTCCTTGTCAGTCTTCTGGGCTTCTCTGATCTTACCCATCAAAGTGGACTGAATTTCTAATACTGCAACATAACCTCTCGGAACTATCTCCAAACATAGATCTCGGAGATCATCTGCTAACTCCTTAGGTAATTCTCCGGTTATGAGCGTGTTAACATAACTCTTGCGGCTCAACGCATCTCCTAAGACATTGGCCTTTCTGGGATGATAGTGCAATTTCATATCATAATCCTTGATGAGCTCCAACCATCTCCTTTTCCTGAGGTTCAACTCCTTCTGCGTGAAGATATATTTCAAACTCTTATGATCTGTGTATACCTCACAGTGATTTCCAATGAGAAAGTGTCTCCATGTCTTCAGTGCATGCACTACGGCTGCTAACTCCAAATCATGTGTAGCATAATTTAGCTCATGAGGTTTAAGCTGCCGTGAGGCATATGAAACAACTCTCCCTTCCTGCATAAGCACTCCTCCAAGTCCTCGACATGAAGCGTCACAATATACTTGATAATCCTTTCGTTGGTCTGGGAGAATCAGCACTGGGGCTGTAACCAAACGTTTCTTCAACTCCTGAAAATTGTCTTCACACTCCTCAGTCCATCTAAACTTGGTGTCCTTCTTCAATAACTCCGTCATGGGCTTTGCGATCCTGGAGAAATTCTCAATGAACCTCCGATAATATCCTTCGAGTCCAAGAAAACTTATGATCTCTCCAACTGATGTGGGTGCCACCCATTTAGTTGCAGAAGCAACCTTGGTAGGGTCTACTGCTATTCCTTCTCCGGATTTAACATGTACGAGATATCCAAATTCTTTTAACCAAAACTCGCATTTGCTGAACTTGGCATACAACTGATGTTCTATGAGCTTCTCAAGAACCAAATGCAAATGCTCCTTACGCTCCTCTTCATTCTTTGAGTAGACCAATATATCATCAATGAACACCACGACGAACTTATCCAGAAACTCCATAAACACCTTGTTCATCATGTTCATGAAATAGGCAGGCACGTTAGTCAGACCAAATGACATAATGGTATACTCATATAGCCCGTACCTTCTGGTAAAAGCTATGTTTGGTATATCCTGCTCTCGGATGTACAACTGGTGATAACCTGATCAAAGATCATTCTTAGAGAAAATTTTAGCTCCTTGCAACTGGTCAAACAAATCATTAATCATCGGCAGAGGATATTTTTTTTTGATCGTCACCTCATTCAACGCACGATAATCAACAACCATCCTTAAAGATACATCCTTCTTATCCACTAGAAGCACTGGGGCTCCCCAAGGCGATGAGCTTGGTCAAATGTAACCTTTATCCAGTAACTCCTTAATCTGCTTCTTAATTTCTTCCAAATCTTGTGCGGGCATCTGATACAGTCTCTTTGATATTGGCCCGGTGCCTGGCAATAGCTCAATCAAAAACTCAATGTCTTGATCCGGTGGCATGCCTGGTAACTCGTACGGAAATACGTCGGGGTAATTCTTCACCACTGGTACTTCCTCCTATACAACTCCTGATAAGGAATTCACTTGAGTCCTCTTCGGCTCATGCCGGGATACATACTTGATCCTTTTTCCTTCTGGGGTGGTGAGAAATATCGACTTACTTGCACAATCAATGTTTCCTCCATACTTAGATAACCAATCCATGCCTAATATTATATCCAATCCTTGTGACTCCAAAATTATTAGGTCAGAGGGAAACACATGGCTACCAATGGTTAAGGGTAACCGATCACACCATCGGCTGGCCATATACTCTGCTCCTGGCGAGCTTACTAACATGGGCGACGTAAGGGCTTGGGTTGGCAATTTAAACTTGTCCACAAATCCCCTTGATATGTATGAATGCGATGCGCTAGTACCAAAAAGAACAAGTGCGGTAAATGCATTAATCAAAAACTTACCGACAACTGCGTCGGGTTGATCCTCAATCTCCTCCACGCTGATGTGGTTCACCTGATCTTTGGTGAAGGGGTTGGGATTCTTGGAAGAACCCCCATTGCCATTTCCATTCTTCGCTTCAGGGCATTCATTGGAATAATGTCCAGTCTTCTGGCACTTAAAACAGGTAGTGTGGCTCAGATCCCTCTAGGCTGGCGTTGAAGGGTTGGAACGGTTCTGGCTGCTGCTTCCTCCATTCCCATTGCCATTCTTGGGACCACTATGGTTGTGCGAACTTGCTTCGTTGTGCGTGTGTCCTCCATGGTTATGGCCTCCATGGTTGTGGGTATGTCCTCCTGAGTACGAGGAATAGCGGGGCTTCTGCTGAGCTCCTAAAGTGTACCTCCCCTGTCCATACTTCCTCTTGCGATTATCAGTCTGTTGTTGCTTGCCTTCAATCATAAGAGCCCTATCTACCAACTCCTGGTAGTTGTTGAATGTTGCCACCATCAACTGCATGCTCAGCTCATCATTCAGTCCTTCCAGAAACTTCTCCTGCTTAGCGGCATCTGTAGCTACATCATCAGGGGCATAGCGTGCGAACTTGCTAAAGTCATCCACATACTGGCCCATTGTACGTCCTCCTTGGCGCAAGTTGCAAAACTCACACTTCTTCATGCTCATAGCTCTTGCTGAAACATGGGCAGTACGGAAAGCCAGTTGAAACTGATCCCATGTAATAGTGTCAATGGGATAGGTGGCTATGAAATTCTCCCACCATGATGCTGCAGGTCCATCAAGCTGATGTGCGGCAAAACGCACCCTTTCCGCATCAGTGCATCCTGCAGTGGTTAGCTCTCTTCCAATCTTGTGGATCCAATCATCTGCAGTGATTGGCTTGGTGCTACTAGAGAACACTGGCGGATTCAACCTTAGGAAGGGGGCTAAGTGGTCAACAGGGAGTGGTGGTGGTGGGTTGTTATTGTTGCTGCCTTGGGTCTGATTCTGAACTAATAGCTGCATCAAGGTATTCTGATGCTGGATCAACTGAGTGAGATCCAGTGGGAATCCATTGTCATGTCTCAGAGGCATCTGATGGGTTTAGAATGGGTGAGAAAATAGAATATAACGGGGTCTAAGAGAGATTCACTACCCATAATGCTCATGAGACAAACACAAACAAGTTCACTTCAATCAATAGCACACAAGATCCCACAAAGTGGTCTAACCTATGATTACAAACTCGATCATTGCTAAGTACTTGGAGGGAAATACTACTAATTACAATGGTGGTCGTCTAGAAATTTTCATCAGAGGAAGACTCCATGATATCTGCTCCAGCTTCATCAACATAGTCATCATCACTATCAGGGTCGGAGTCGGTGTCGTCGATGATGATGTAGTCTCCTGGGTGGTTGTTCTCCTTCTTTGGCGCAGGGTCTCCCATGAATACCCCTAGCTTCTTCTTAAGGTCTTCATTCTTCTCCCGTAGTACGGAAATCTCTTCCTCATATCCATCACGTGTAGACTTGACCTCCTCCTCTAGCTCGTTGTTTCTCCTCACTAGTTTCTTGATCTTCTTCATGTGGATAATTTGTTGATTCTCCTGTCGACGAATATGATCTCCCATCTCTTGAATGTAAGCTGCAATTGATCCATCCCTCCTAGTATGAATCATCTCCCATTTTTCATCTCGGCGGCCACATATCTGGTAAATGGTATTCTCTAGCTCCTTGTGATACACCTCATATATACGTCCAAAGGTGATATGTGCGGCCATGCTCTTTCCTATACTCCAGCTTGGTGCATCCAGGTAGAAATCAATAGGCTCTATTGTTGGCGCAAAAGTCCTCCCAGGTATCCAGACTTTGATCTTCCAGCGCTCCTCTTCCGGTACTGATGTACAGAAAGTCCCCGTGAAGCTTGGTAAACCGATGTTCAAATACCTAGTGACTTCCTTCAAGTGCTTTCTGAAAGGGGTGTCGTCATCTGGTTGAGTGAACTTGTTCCTGGGATCCGTCGTCTATAGAGAAAAGAGAGGAGAATTAGAAATGAGTAGAGAAGAGAAATCTTGTGGCTCATTCTAGTGGTCGCTTCCTACAGTCAGCATGTGCTCTGATACCATCTTGTAGCGACCAGACCTCAAACGGTCTAGTCTCTGTGCATCAGTGTCATCCCTGGATCGGTAATGCTGACACACACAGTACTCGATGAATTATAACAGAGTTTCAATCACACACTTATTACATCGAGTCCTCATAAAGAGTATGATTACAAAAATATCATGGCTGAAGGCCATCTAAACTAGATAACTACGGAAGCTTCAAAGGTAAATGAGTCCATCAACTCCAACATCATAGCTGAGTGCAAAACAACGACCTATCACACCTTATTCGCGTCCGAAACGGGTCAGCACATGGAATATGCTGGCATAGTTACACTGTAAAGCAATGATAATGTATGGACTATATCTACATGCAATATTTGGCTGGTGGAGGCTGTAAGTTTCATGGTTTTGCATAAAGCTAGTTTTCGCTACAATAAAGGAATAAAATTATTTAACTACTCCCATGTTGCCCATTATTTGAGAAGGTAACCCCAACTCAAATCCCAACTAAAGTATCATCATTAACCCAACATCATAATTAATTAAAGTAACGTGATGAGATCACATCAATAGATTCAAGTACTAGATACTCAAGAAGTCCATAACCGGGGACAAGGCTAACCATAATTAGTTTATACACTCTGCAGAGGTTTGCACACTTTTCCCCACAAGACTCAACCGCATCCATCGGATGATCGAGACATAGCCTTTCTGAAGCATTAACTCTCTACTCCAGGTAGACAGTACCATCCTATTTTCCCCTACATCTGCTAGTCTACCTCTTCAAGAGCTCACGCAACTTACTCAACTATGCCAAAGCCCATAATGGCTTGTGGCTGCACACGGAAGTTTCTAGCATGAATAATCTTATGATCCCTTTGAGCCTGGGTGGCATTCCATAGGATAATCACACAGGTATTCCAGGATTTCCAAAAATAGGCAACATTGGGTTCCCTAGGTGCCTCAACCAATCCACCCAGAAATATATTAAAGTTGCCACCTTAATGTTATCCATGATTAAAATAACTCTCAACTTCCATGTGTGAATCATGATCCAATCCCCGTCTATGAGCATGGCTAAGCAATAATAAACGTAAGTATATTCCCGGGGTGATCAAAAGGTATTGGGTTCCTACCTCAAGCATTACAACCAAAACCACATGTTCCCAATCCTACTCATGCAAATATTTGAGGGGCAAAACTAATGCATAGTAAAAACTAGGTCTAAAGGAGTATGATGAAAGTGTAACTTGCCTTGCTGATGATCTGCAAACTCTAGAGATTCGTAGTAACAAGCTTTGCACTCCGTGTAATCTAGCATAGACAGACAATAGCATACATAAGCAATCACTCAAACGAAACACGAGAGAAAAGGAGAAAAGATCCAAATCAAACACGAAACAAGAAAATGGCTTAGACTAACAAGAGTCAAAACCTAACAACATTATTAACATGTGAATTAGATCTTAACAGTAGGTACAGGTGATTAGCTACGATTTGCAAAAAGATTCAACTCCAACGGAGCAACGAAACTCAAAATACGAATGAAACAAGATCGTTTACTAATCTGGACTAAAGTCAAATTTTATAGTAGCAAAATCATGTTCAATTTGGTTAACCGGAAAGAACAGAACGATACGAAGATTTGGCCGCTGGTTTCATCTAATCTAGATAAACGAGTAAAAAGTTATGCTAGTTTGAAGATCAGGGGCTAAATCGTGATAAAAATAATCACGGATAAGTCCCTGGCCGAAGATAAACTAAAAGAAAAAAACTAATGAACGAATGTTTGCTGTCTGAACTAATCCGACGAAAAACGTTCGTTAAAACGAACGAACGGAGGAACGTCCGCTAAATAAAATAAACCAAACGAAAACCAATATAACCAACAAAACCGCGAAAATCTAAAAAAACGGGCGGTCCGGTTCGTACCGGTTCGAGAAAAACCGGCGGCAACGGTGGGGTTGGACGACGACGTCGGCGGTGAGGTGGTGGCGCGGGTGTGCGGCAGCGGCGGCGGCTCCTACGGCGGCAGGCGGCGCGGGCAAGGCAGCGACGGTGACTTGGGGCTCCTGGGGGGGTGTCGGCTTATAAAGGGGAGCAGGAGGCGGCGACTTGCGAGAGGGGGTAGCCGGGTCGGAGTCGGAGAGGACTCCGGCTCGGCCACGCCGGCGAAGTCGATGGCGGCGGTGCGGGCCGGCCTGGCTCGGCTGGGCCTTCCGCCCAGTCGGGCGACAAAGCGTTTTTTTAAATAATTTCACCCAAAGAAAAATCCTAATAAATATAAAAAATATTCTAAAAATATCAAAAACAACTTTCACCGTCTAAATAAAATATTTAGAACAAAGTGAACATTTTTTTGGCCTAAAAATGGAATTTTCAAAAATCCATATTTTTCTAATTCAAATAAAATAGCAAATAAAATCATAATTTGACTTTAAAATTCTTTCTCCAATATTTCTCTTAATTTTGAAGAAGTCATATTATCTTCTCTCATTAAATTTTAATATTGGAAATAATTAGAGAGAAAAATAATAAAATAAAATTGATCCTTTCTTCAAATTTGAAATAAATTCAAATATGATTTTTGTGAAACCTCCAACTCTCTCCTTGGGTACTTGAGTTGCTTAAAATTTCTAGGATCTCAACCAAATGAAAGAATAAATATCATATGCATATGATGATCTATGTATAACATCCAAATTGAAAATTGGGATGTTATAGCCGGTACGGTTGTAATTTGTGCCCATTCCTGGCATGGGACCTAAACATGCACCCAAGGACACATGTACAATTTTTCTAGCCATTTTGGTGAACTTGAGCATGTATTTGTAGTTCAGATTTGAATTATGGACATTAAATGCCTAGGAAACTCAATTAGTGTATAAAAAGGCCAAACGAACCCTGAATAAGTTTAATTTTCAGCATGGATATGTGGCGGCCGATTCTCCGGGTGTTAATTCCCAGAAAATGGCCCTTGTGCTCACCAGCCCTAGGATAACTGTTAGCTGATGAGGCACTAACTTGATACAGAAAATCCAAGAAAAATACAAAATATGTAGTACAAGACCATTCTGGCCTATGAGTACAACAAATGGTTTCAAGTGGTTGATGGCGGAAGCGGGTTCTGAAACTTCAGTGTCTATGGGACTCCATTTCCCACGGGAACAGCTGACCAGGTTAACTCCTATCTTCGCGAGGCTGCTATCACCGTTGCGTGGGTTCCGGGGCTGTCAACACGGTCGCTCCTTTCCGCGCAAGAAATCTGGCCAAGACAATAGCCAGGGACAAGCCAGTGAGTACTTTGAATGTACTCGCAAACATTATGAAAACGGGTATAATCTGACAATGATGTGCTGAATTTTTTTTTTACTCATGACGTCAGTCACAAAAATAAATCTCTGATGCATGTAAGTAGGTTATTATAAAAATGCCATAACATAGCAGTATTAAAATTATGAAATAGACAACAAAGAAATGCCACAGTCGGGCGTGTGAGCGACACCACATAAAGGGCTTTAAAAGAAATACCAAAGTCGGGCGTCTGAGCGACACCACATAAAGGGCTTTAAAAGAAATGCCATAGTCGGGCGTCTGAGCGACACCACATAAAGGGCTTTAGAAGAAATGCCACAGTCGGGCGTTTGAGCGAGACCACATAAAGGACTTTAAAATAAATGCCACAGTCGGGCGTCTGAGCGACACCACATAAAGGGCTTTAAAAGAAATGCCACAGTCGGGCGTCTGAGCGACACCACATAAAGGGCTTATAAAAGAAACAATCATAGTGAATATCCCGGAGGTAGAACCATCCCAGAGATACTCGATGATAACAAAAATATCATGGGTTAGTCAACAATAATAATACTCATAATTACAAGTCACAAGTAGTGATTCCAGTCCTGGTTTAATATATTCACCTCCGAAGACCGACACTAAGACCGACACTTGACCCATCCCAGACTGTAATCCTTAACCATGGACACGGCTATTCGAATAGGTTTAATCTCTGCAGAGGGTGTACTCTTTACCCACTAGTAACGGATTTCTTTTAGTCCATAGGGACTAATTCCGTCTACGGTCTTTTTGTTGAAAACACACCTAACTTGCACACACCAGCTTAACTCACACGTGTCTGGAATCACCCACGACACCTGTCAAGCAAACTCTAAGTGGGGAGGCTACAACCTCGCGTAGCATGGGATCAAATTTGTATCGCGCGCTCTAAGGGCTGGCCTCCCCTCTCGGTCTCAACCGGAAACACCCATGCCCCCGGACCAGGTGGCCTGCCTACTAGCTATATCTTCCACCCTGGCCTCTCTGTACGGTGTGTGCTAGAAAGAGGTTAACAACTTACTGAACCGTACTCTACTTGCTGTAGAGACGAGTGGTAGTACGAAACAAGTATGGGGGTTACTGGAACAAGACTCGATCTATGGTCGACTCAGGAGGTTTATAATATTCCCTGCATGATTAGCATAACGAATATATTTCAACCAACAGAGTCACCGCTCATATTACCTTACCATGCCATACCAGACATAACCGTCCCGACGGAGACCGGCGACAAACTCATGCCTACCCAAGGCAGAGGTTTTCCCGGGCTCCTGCCGGTATGCATGCAAAGTACATGAGGGTGATCATCATCACAAGTGTGTTCATTTCCAACAGCATGGAAATCACTAACATGCACCCATGCATATGATTATATCACATGAAATAACAAGTTTCTCCAAAGTGAGGTGATGTTATAAACGTGTCATCGAACACACAAAAATATTATGCCGGGGTTCAGAATTCTTGCCCTCAATGTGTGGAAAGGCAGGGTGCACTCCAAAACTTTTGAAAGTTTCTCCTCTCTTCAAAAATCCTATTTTAAAAATATATATGAATTAACACACAAAATAAAAACAGCACAAAAAGTTGTTTTGAATTTTTTTCAAATAAATGTTAAAATAAACTAGACAATATTTGAGAGAGGTAGGAAAAAGAATTAATCCATTTGGAGTTATATCTAAAAAGATACAGCAGGTCAAAGTTTGGTCAAAATCTGATAATTAAAATAAAACAGAAAAGAAAAACGTTTCAAATAAAACGTGTACACGTCGAAAGCGTATTCGGGAAAGGCGCTTCCACTTACTCCTGCGTGGACAGGCGCTGGGACATTGACGGTGGGCCCGCCTGGCCCACTGGTCAGGTTTGACCGGCCACGCGCACGGCGTTCCCCTCCGACCGAACAACGGTGGAGCTCCGGCGAGGATTTGCCGGCAAATGGGGGCGTCCCTTGGTGATCTGAGGACATGGGTGTGCTCAGGGGGTCGAGACAAGTCTGTGGGTACCCGCCATGGTCGCCGATGTGAACGGAGTCGCCGGCGACGACCTTCGCGGCGGAGAAAGCATTCTGGTGGATAGTGAGTTTGGGGCTGCGGTGGTCTCCGGCCAAAATCGAGCGAGGGGTTGTGCTCGCGAGAGGGAGGGAGAGTTCTTGGTGGAGAGAGTGGAGAGGGAGAGGCACTGGTGGCGATGGAATCGGCCAGGGTTTGGCGGCGACCGAACCGGCCGGACTCGGGGAAGAAGGCCTCCCCTTGCTCGACTGCTGGCCAAGGCAACACTAGGAGGATCATATGAGGTTGCTCGAGGACTTGATTGAGCTCCGGGGCCCTTATATAGGCGGTGGAGGTCGGTTCCGAGGCGGCCGGCGATAAGGACGATGGCGAACCGCCTCCCTGTAGCTTGGGCGACGTGGCGGCGACGAGCGCTAGAGGACGAGGCTGCGGATGAGCTCGCACTGTTCCAGGGGCCGGTGGCAAGCCGGGGTGGCTTTGGCGGCGCCGACCGTGGCAGAGGCGCGCTGCGGACGCCGGCGTGCCGCCAAAAGCTCTGTCGGCGGCGCTGTTGGCTGCCAGGGCGGCTTGGCGCGTTGCTGTGAGGAGGTTAGTGCGTGGCGTGGCGCTGCAGAGCGGGCCAAAACCAGGGGGCCAGCATGTCGGCTCGGGCGCGGTTTGTGCAATACGCGCGCTCTGGGCGCGTCCAGTGCATGCACGGAAGGTGTTCGATACAATGCCGTGGCATGCTACAGGTCACAGGTGAGGTTGGCAAGCAACAGAGCTAGGTTGTTGATAGAGTGAAGCTCAGGGGGCAAGGTGGTTTGGTCAGGAGACCAAGTTCACAATGCCAACAACAATTCATGTCAAATCTGATCATGCACTCCAGGTGTTTGACAAAATGCCACAGGCACTTAGGCTTATCTTGGAGTGGCCAAATCTTCCAGATTGAAGTCTCTTTGGATGCACAAGAGGGTGGTGAGGTTATTTTGTGAAAAGCACAAACTTGTTAGTGCAAGTTTTGCAGAACTTCAAATCTGGACAGGAGGTGAATGGCATTATTTCGTGCATCAAAAATATGCCAATGGTTGCATGCTCCTGGACTTAGGGGTTTAGTATGGAGGACTACAAGTAGGAGAAAGAATCAAGGGCCAAAGAGCAAGTAAGAATATGGTTGCTGTACAAACCATCATGTTGGACCAGAATGGAGATGAGGTTGATTCACTCAAAATTTTCAAAGAACAACCCTGGATTTTTGCATATAATGGAATCATATGCTCCTACTGACATCCCATAATTTTGGTGGAAGCTAGAAAGAAATATTTAAAAGGGTTGTAGTGCAAAATTGCCCACTGGACCAGAGAAGAAAAACATGTGTAGCACTCAAAATATGCAATGAATGAAATATATTATTGCACAAAAGTGATTTAGAGACATCACATGACATCTCCAAACTTTGGTTGGATTTTTAGTTAAATTTATCAACTGGTTGTAGTACAAAAAGAGCTCCAAAACTTAAAACAAGTCATTTTAATGAATATAGCTCAGGGTGAAATAAATTAATAAATAAATCTACTGATTGAGAGATGTTTTTAAAGAGAGGGCATAAAAGTCCAATATGTCTTGGAAGGATCCACTTGGGAAAAAAATTCCTTAATATTAAAAGAAAAGTTTTGAAATCAAGAGAGATACTCTTGCAGGCAAAAAATTTAAATTCTTGGAAATTTTTTGATAACTAAAACCTGGATAATTTTTTGGGGTGTTACAGTTACTACCCCCCTTAAAAAAATCTCATCCTCGAGATTTGCTAAGAGCCGTTGTGAAAAACAAAACTCCATATGTGTTTGAGCGGTTGTGAGTCTGCTGCCGTGGTGCTGCGTGAATAAAAATAATCCATGCAGTGAGGGGATAAATGATGCAGCAACTCAGGGAAAAGAAATCTCAGTCTAGGATTTTTCGCGGTTACACAAGTTAATCACGAAGATAACTACTCACACTAGTAGGAACTAAATACACGACTCATCGCACAAATTCAAGGTACCATGCATAAGTTACAACGTAATAATAAATGCTGCAATAACAAACACAGCAGTGATGTCTAAAATGAAAACGGTAATTGGACGGGGTCCCGATAAAATGTCTCTGGTAAAGGGATACACTCCTCTTCTATTGGAGGAAGTGGATTGACCAGTCGATGTATGCGTCTCTCCGGGTCGGGCCTCAGTGGTCTACCGATGGCGATCTGAGGATTCGAATCGGCGAGACTCTGGAGGTAATCCATCACTCGCTGGTTCAGATGCTCTTGAGAGATGATGTACTGGATAAGGTTGGCTAGTACTGGGTCTCTCTCAATTCGTCCACCGGGAAAAGATGTTACACCTCCGGGTGCTGCACGGCTCGGAAAGTAATAATATCCTCGTTCGCGGGCATAGGGTACTGCGGATCGAAGGCGAGCAATCGCTTCTTTCGCAGCAGCTTCTACGGCCAGGTGTGGGGTTGGCATAGATTCCCCCACGAAGGAAACTTCCGTTGGATCTTGATTGGAGTCTACGGGAGGGATGTGTACTGCTGCCCAATATTCCGAGGTGGAAAAAGTGATTCTCGATTTGAACAGCTCGTACTGGGGTGGCTGGGTAGAACCCATGGTACTGCAGGTAAAGTCCCACAATATTTTGACGAAGCTACCTGGGGTTGCATCTGGGGTTCTCAGATGAATACTGGGGCTCGGCATGACAGGAAATGAAGGAAATATGCCCTAGAGGCAATAATAAAGTTATTATTTATTTCCTTATTTCATGATAAATGTTTATTATTCATGCTAGAATTGTATTAACCGGAAACATGATACATGTGTGAATACATAGACAAACATATAGTCACTAGTATGCCTCTACTTGACTAGCTCATTAATCAAAGATGGTTATGTTTCCTAACCATAGACATGTGTTGTCATTTGATTAATGGGATCACATCATTAGGAGAATGATGTGATTGACATGACCCATTCCGTTAGCCTAGCACTTGATCGTTTAGTATATTGCTATTGCTTTCTTCATGACTTATACATGTTCCTGTAACTATGAGATTATCCAACTCCTGTTTACCGGAGGAACACTTTGGGTACTACCAAACGTCACAACGTAACTGGGTGATTATAAAGGAGTACTACAGGTGTCTCCGAAGGTACATGTTGAGTTGGCGTATTTCAAGATTAGGTTTTGTCACTCCAATTGTCGGAGCGGTATCTCTGGGCCCTCTCGGTAATGCACATCACTATAAGCCTTGCAAGCAATGTGACTAATGAGTTAGTTGTGGGATGATGCATTACGTAACGAGTAAAGAGACTTGCCAGTAACGAGATTGAACTAGGTATTGGATACCGACGATCGAATCTCGGGCAAGTAACATATCGATGACAAAGGGAACAACGTATGTTGTTATGCGGTTTGACCGATAAAGATCTTCGTAGAATATGTGGGAGCCAATATGAGCATCCAGGTTCCGCTATTGGTTATTGACCGAGAATAGTTTTAGGTCATGTCTACATTGTTCTCGAACCCGTAGGGTCCGCACGCTTAAGGTTTCGATGACAGTTATATTATGAGTTTATGAGTTTCGATGTACCGAAGGAGTTCGGAGTCCCGGATGAGATCGGGGACATGATGAGGAGTCTCAAAATGGTCGAGACGTAAAGATCGATATATTGGACGACTATATTCGGAGTTCGGAAAGGTTCCGAGTGATTCGGGTATTTTTCGGAGTACCGGAGAGTTACGGGAATTCGCCAGCGAGTATATGGGCCTTATTGGGCCATATGGGAATAGAGGAGAGAGGCCGAAAGGAAGGAGGCGCGCAGCCCCCCTCTGGTCCGAATTGGACAAGGGGTGCGGCCCCCTTTTCCTTCCTCCTCTCCCCCTCTTTCCTCCTTCTCCTACTCCAACAAGGAAGGAGGGAGTCCTACTCCCGGTGGGAGTAGGACTCCCCTTGGCGCGCCCCTACTAGGCCGGCCGCCCCCTCCCCCTTGCTCCTTTATATACGGGGGCAGGGGGGCACCTCTAGGCACAACAACAATTGATCCCTTGGATCTCTTAGCCGTGTGCGGTGCCCCCCTCCACCATAATCCACCTCGATAATATCGTAGCGGTGCTTAGGCGAAGCCCTGCGTCGGTAATACATCAAGATCGTCACCACGCCGTCATGCTGACGGAACTCTCCCTCGACACTCGGCTGGATCGGAGTTCGAGGGACGTCATCGAGCTGAACGTGTGCTAGAACTCGGAGGTGCCGTAGTTTCGGTGCTTGATCGTTCGGGCCGTGAAGACGTACAACTACATCAACCGCGTTGTTCTAACGCTTCCGCTTACGGTCTACGAGGGTACATGGACAATACTCTCCCCTCTCGTTGCTATGCCATCACTATGATCTTGCGTGTGCGTAGGAAATTTTTGAAATTACTACGTTCCCAACAGTGGCATCCGAGCCTAGGTTTTATGCGTTCATGTTATATGCACGAGTAGAACACAAGTGAGTTGTGGGCGATACAAGTCATACTGCTTACCAGCATGTCATACTTTGGTTCGGCGGTATTGTGAGATGAAGCGGCCCGGACCGACATTACGCGTACGCTTACGCGATACTGGTTTCACCATTACGAGCACTCGGTCTTAAAGGTGGCTGGCGGGTGTCTGTCTCTCTCACTTTAGCTGAATCGAGTGTGGCTACGCCCGGTCCTTGCGAAGGTTAAAACAACACTAACTTGACGAACTATCGTTGTGGTTTTGATGCATAGGTAAGAACGGTTCTTGCTAAGCCCATAGCAGCCACGTAAAATTTGCAACAACAAAGTAGAGGACGTCTAACTTGTTTTTGTAGGGCATGTTGTGATGTGATATGGTCAAGACGTGATGCTATATTTTATTGTATGAGATGATCATGTTTTGTAACCGAAGTTATCGGCAACTGGCAGGAGCCATATGGTTGTCGCTTTATTGTATGAAATGCAAACACCCTGTAACTGCTTTACTTTATCACTAAGCGGTAGCGATAGTCGTAGAAGCAATAGATGGCATAAACGACAACGATGCTATGATGGAGATCAAGGTGTCGCGCCGGTGACGATGGTGATCACGACGGTGCTTCGAAGATGGAGATCACAAGCACAAGATGATGATGGCCATATCATATCACTTATATTGATTGCATGTGATGTTTATCCTTTATGCATCTTATCTTGCTCTGATTGACGGTAGCATTTTAAGATGATCTCTCACTAATTATCAAGAAGTGTTCTCCCTGAGTATGCACCGTTGCGAAAGTTCTTCGTGCTGAGACACCACGTGATGATCAGGTGTGATAGGCTCTACGTTCAAATACAACGGGTGCAAAAAAGTTGCACACACGGAATACTCAGGTTAAACTTGACGAGCCTAGCATATACAGATATGGCCTCGGAACACGGAGACCGAAAGGTCGAGCGTGAATCATATAGTAGATATGATCAACATATTGATGTTCACCGTTGAAACTACTCCATCTCACGTGATGATCGGACATGGTTTAGTTGATATGGATCACGTGATCACTTAGAGGATTAGAGGGATGTCTATCTAAGTGGGAGTTCTTAAGTAATATGATTAATTGAACTTTAATTTATCATGAACTTAGTCCTAGTAGTATTTTGCAAATTATGTTATAGATCAATAGCTCGTGTTGTTGCTTTCATATGTTTATTTTGATATGTTCCTAGAGAAAACTATGTTGAAAGATGTTAGTAGCAATGATGCGGATTGGATCCGTGATCTGAGGTTTATCCTCATTGCTGCACAGAAGAATTATGTCCTTAATGCACCGCTAGGTGACAGACCTATTGCAGGAGCAGACGCAGACGTTATGAATGTTTGGCTAGCTCAATATGATGACTACTTGATAGTTTAGTGCACCATGCTTAACGGCTTAGAATCGGGACTTCAAAAACGTTTTGAACATCATGGACCATATGAGATGTTCCAGGAGTTGAAGTTAATATTTCAAGCAAATACCCGAGTTGAGAGATATGAAGTCTCCAACAATTTCTATAGCTAAAAGATGGAGGAGAATCGCTCAACTAGTGAGCATGTGCTCAGATTGTCTGGGTACTTCAATCGCTTGAATCAAGTGGGAGTTAATCTTCCAGATAAGATAGTGATTGACAGAATTCTCTAGTCACCATCACTAAGTTACTAGAACTTCGTGATGAACTATAGTATGCAAGGGATGACAAAAACGATTCCCAAGCTCTTCGTGATGTTGAAATTGATGAAGGTAGAAATCAAGAGAGAGCATCAAGTGTTGATGATTGACAAGACCGCTAGTTTCAAGAGAAGGGCAAAGGGAAATAAAGGGAACTTCAAGTGGAAATACAAGCAAGTTGTCACTCCTGCGAAGAAGCCCAAAGCTGGACCATAGCCTGAAATTGAGTGCTTACACTTCAAAGGAAATAGTCACTGGAAGCGGAAATGCCCTGAATATTTGGTGGATAAGAAGGATGGCAAAGTGAACAAGGGTATATTTGATATACAGGTTATTGATATGTGCCTTACTAGTGTTTATAGTAACCCCTCAGTATTTGGTACTTGTTTGGTTGCTAAGATTAGTAACTCGAAACAGGAGTTACATAATAAACAGAGACTAGTTGAGGGGAAGTGACGATGAGTGTTGGAAATAGTTCCAAGATTGATATGATCATCATCACACACTCCCTATATTTTCGAGATTGGTGTTAAACCTAAATAAATGTTATTTAGCGTTTGCGTTGAGCATGAATATGATTTGATCATGTTTATTGCGATACAATTATTCATTTGAAGTTAAAGAATAATTGTTATTCTGTTTACATGAATAAGACCTTCGATGGTTATACACCCAATGAAAATAGTTTGTTGGATCTCGATCGTAGTGATACACATATTCATAATATTGATGCCAAAAGATGCAAAGTTAATAATGATAGTGCAAATTATTTGTGGCACTGCTGTTTGGGTCATATCGGTGTAAAGCGCATGAAGAAACTCCATAAATATTGATTTTCGGAATCACTTGGTTATGAATCATTTGATGCTTGCGAACCGTGCCTTTTGGGCAAGATGACTAAAACTCCGTTCTCCGGAACAATGGAACAAGCTACTGACTTATTGGAAATAATACATACCGATGTATGCGATCCAATGAGTGTTGATGCTCGTGGCAAGTATCGTTATTTTCTGACCTTCACAAGATGATTTGAGCAGATATGGGTATATCTACTTGATGAAACATAAGTCTGAAATAGTTGAAAGGTTAAAAGAATTTCAGAGTGAAGTGGAAAAATCATCATAACAAGAAAATAAAGTTTCTGCAATCTGATCGCGAAGACGAATATTTAAGTTACGAGTTTGGTCTTCAATTAAAACAATGTGGAATAGTTTCACAGCTCACGCCACCTGGAACACCACAATGGAATGGTGTGTCTGAACATCGTAATCGTACTTTACTAGATATGGTGCAATCTATGATGTCTCTTATCGGTTTACCACTATCATTTTGGGGTCATGCATTAGAGGCAGCTACATTCACGTTTAATAGGGCACCATCTAAATCCGTTGAGACGACACCGTATGAACTATGGTTTAGCAGTTAAGCTAAGCTGTCGTTTCTTAAAGTTTGGAGTTGCGATGCTTATATGAAAAAAGTTTTTTCAACCTGATAAGCTCGAATCCAAATCGGAGAAGTGCGTCTTCATAGAATACCCAAAGGAAACTATTGGGTACACCTTCTATCACAGATCCGAAGGCAAGTTATTCGTTGCTAAGATGGATCCTTTCTAGAGAAGGAGTTTCTCTCGAAAGAAGTGAGTGGGAGGAAAGTAGAACTTGATGAGGTAATTGTACCTTCTCCCAAATTGGAAAGTTGTTCATCACAGGAGTCAGTTCGAGTGATTCCTACACCAATTAGTGAGGAAGTTAACGATGATGATCATGAAACTTCAGATCAAGTTGCTACCGACCCTCGTAGGTCTTCCAGAGTAAGATCCGCACCAGAGTGGTACGATAATCGTGTTCTGGAAATCATGTTACTAGACCATGATGAACCTACAAACTATGAGGAAGCGATGATGAGCCCAGATTCCGCAAAATGGTTTGAGGCCATGAAATCTGAGATGGGATCCATGTATGAGCACAAAGTGTGGACTTTGGTGGACTTGCCCAATGATCGGCAAGCCATAGAAAATAAATGGATCTTCAAGAGGAAGACGGACGTTGATAGTAGTGTTACTATCTACAAAGCTCGACTTGTCACAAAAAGGTTTTCGACAAAGTTCAAAATGTTGACTACAATGAGATTTTCTCAACTGTAGCGATGCTTAAGTCTGTTCGAATCATGTTAGCAATTGCCACATTTTATGAAATCTGGCAAATAGATGTCAAAACTGCATTCCTTAATGGATTTATTAAAGAAGAGTTGCATATGATGCAACCAGAAGGTTTTGTCAATCCTAAAGGTGCTAACAAAATGTGCAAGTTCCAACGATCCGTCAATGGACTGGTGCAAGCATCTCGGAGTTGGAATATACACTTTGATGAGTTTATCAAAGCATATGGTTTTATACAGATTTTTGGAAAGGCCTGTATTTACAAGAAAGTGAGTGGGAGCTCTGTAGCATTTCTAATATTATATGTGGATGACATATTGTTAATTGGAAATGATATGGAAATTCTGGATAGCATAAAAGGATACTTGAATAGAGTTTTTCAAAGCAAGACCTCGGTGAAGCTGCTTACACATTGAGCATCAAGATCTATATAGATAGATCAAGACGCTTGATAAGATTTTTCAATGAGTACATACCTTGATAAATTTTTGAAATAGTTCAAAATGGAACAGTCAAAGAAGGAGTTCTTGCCTATGTTACAAGGTGTGAAGTTGAGTAAGACTCAAGACCCGACCATTGCAGAAAATAGAAAGAGAATGAAAAGTCATTCCCTATGCCTCAGTCATAGGTTCTATAAAGTATGCTATGTCGTGAACCAGACCTATTGTATACCTTGCTCTGTGTTTGGCAAAGGAATACAATTTTGATCTAATAAGTAGATCACTGGACATGGGTCAAGAATATCCTTAGTGAGGACTAAGGAGATGTTTCTCGATTATGGAGGTGATAAAAGAGCCCGTCGTTAAAGTTACAACGATGCAAGCTTTTACACCAATCCAGATGACTCTAAGTCTAAATCTGGATACATATTGAAAGTGGGAGCAATTAGCTAGAGTAGCTCTGTGCAGAGCATTGTGGACATAGAATATTTGCGAAATACATACGGCTCTGAATATGACAGACCCGTTGACTAAGCTTCTCTCACGAGAAAAACATGATCATACCTTAGTACTCTTTTGGGTGTTAATCACATAGCGATGTGAACTAGATTATTGACTCTAGTAAACTCTTTGGGTGTTGATCACATGATGTGAACTATGGGTATTAATCACATGCAGATGTGAATATTAGTGTTAAATCACATAGCGATGTGAACTAGATTATTGACTCTAGTGCAAGTGGGAGACTGAAGAAAATATGCCCTAGAGGCAATAATAAAGTTATTATTTATTTCCTTATTTCATGATAAATGTTTATTATTCATGCTAGAATTGTATTAACCGGAAACATGATACATGTGTGAATACATAGACAAACATATAGTCACTACTATGCCTCTACTTGACTAGCTCACTAATCAAAGATGGTTATGTTTCCTAACCATAGACATGTGTTGTCATTTGATTAATGGGATCACATCATTAGGAGAATAATGTGATTGACATGACCCATTCCGTTAGCCTAGCACTTGATCATTTAGTATATTGCTATTGCTTTCTTCATGACTTATACATGTTCCTGTAACTATGAGATTATGCAACTCCCGTTTACCGGAGGAACACTTTGGGTACTACCAAATGTCACAACGTAACTGGGTGATTATAAAGGAGTACTACAGGTGTCTCCAAAGGTACATGTTGAGTTGGCATATTTCGAGATTAGGTTTTGTCACTCCAATTGTCGGAGAGGTATCTCTGGGCCCTCTCGGTAATGCACATCACTATAAGCCCTGCAAGCAATGTGACTAATGAGTTAGTTGCAGGATGATGCATTACGTAACGAGTAAATAGACTTGCCGGTAACGAGATTGAACTAGGTATTGGATGCCAACTATCAAATCTCGGGCAAGTAACATACCGATGACAAAGGGAACAACGTATGTTGTTATGCGGTTTGACCGATAAAGATCTTCGTAGAATATGTGGGAGCCAATATGAGCATCCAGGTTCCGCTATTGGTTATTGACCGAGAATAATTCTAGGTCATGTCTACATTGTTCTCGAACCCGTAGGGTCCACACGCTTAAGGTTTCGATGACAGTTATATTATGAGTTTATGAGTTTTGACGTACCGAAGGAGTTCGGAGTCCCGGATGAGATCGGGAACATGACGAGGAGTATCGAAATGGTCGAGACGTAAAGATCGATATATTGGATGACTATATTCGGAGTTCGGAAATGTTCCGAGTGATTCGGGTATTTTTCGAAGTACCGGAGAGTTACGGAAATTCGCCGGGGAGTATATGGGCCTTATTGGGCCATACGGGAATAGAGGAGAGAGGCTGAAAGGAAGGAGGCGCGCAGCCCCCCTCTGGTCTGAATTGGACAAGGGGTGCGGCCCCCTTTTCCTTCCTCCTCTCCCCCTCTTTCCCCCTTCTCCTACTCCAACAAGGAAGGAGGGAGTCCTACTCCTGGTGGGAGTAGGACTCCCCTTAGCGCGCCCCTACTAGGCCGGCCGCCCCCTCCCCCCTTGCTCCTTTATATACAGGGGCAGGGGGGCACCTCTAGGCACAACAACAATTGATCCCTTCGATCTCTTAGCCGTGTGCGGTGCCCCCCTCCACCATAATCCACCTCGATAATATCGTAGCGGTGCTTAGGCGAAGCCCTGCGTCGGTAGTACATCAAGATCGTCACCACGCCGTCGTGCTGACGAAACTCTCCCTCGACACTCGGCTGGATCGGAGTTCGAGGGACGTCATCGAGCTGAACGTGTGCTAGAACTCGGAGGTGCCATAGTTTCGGTGCTTGATCGGTCGGGCCGTGAAGACGTACGACTACATCAACCGCGTTGTTCTAACGCTTCCGCTTACAGTCTACGAGGGTACGTGGACAATACTCTCCCCTCTCGTTGCTATGCCATCACTATGATCTTGCGTGTGCGTAGGAAATTTTTGAAATTACTACGTTCCCCAACAGGAAAAGGTTGTGAGGGTGGTACACAAGGTGTGGGGTGCTTGGTAAGGTCACGAGGTGGCCTTCTTATAGCAATGGAGCTGGGTCATTTTACCGTGGTGAAAGGTAATAAATTTGCCAGCTTAGCTCAAGAGGTCGGGTCAGTGTCAGAGATACACATATCTCATAAAGAGACGTGTTACTGTGGTTGTCGTCGAGGTTGGTCTTGGTAGCTGTGCCCGGAAAATATGCAACTATGCGCTGACAAAATATGCAAGGCTACTATTAAAACAGAGGCACAACAATAGGCTGCGTTTATATACAAGGTCGCATGATTACAAAGTGAGGATACACTGAAACTCGGTGCTACTCGCACGGCTTAGTCTACCTCGTTTACGTCTAAATGGGCGTGCCTGGTGGATGATGAGGCTTCCCCACGTGTCTCACTGCCGGGATTAGTCGGAGATGGCGGAGGAACTACAAGGTCGGGTAGCGATGATGACCATCACGAGGATTGTTGGCCACAATCCCGTTGGAGTGTGTTCCCAAAAGGCGACGAAGCACTTCTGGGGTCATCACAATATCTTGGATGATGGCTGGGGCTGACCTCAGGGTCTCGATCGGGTGTCCGAACAGCACGACTGGGTTGTCGGTGTCGGGCTCGTCTTCTCTTCTAGCTGGGGCTCGACGAACCAGCTCTCCTCGAGCTGTGATCAGATCAATAGTGCTTTGATCGAACAATGCCTCTAGTGCACTTACATAGCGCACTAGGTGTAATAATGCGGGATCTGTCTCGTGATCTCTGTTGGCAACTTGGGGTGGTCTACCATACCCTTCACGCCTGGGGTAGTAGTAGAACGAGCGACAGTTAACTCTGGGCGACAACTGCCGAAGTTGAACTATAGCCTCTCGAGCAGCTAGCTGGACGGCTTGTGGCTCGAAGGAAGTTGTTCTTCCGGTGAACCTGCAGGGGCGTTCAAGAGATAGACCCCTACCGTAGATGTGCACAGTGGCCTAGAATTGACGGCTCTCACCGCTCATGGTCCCTTGGTACACAACATATTCTGGGGGTTCTTCTAACGCATAGGCACGACGGGTGAGGTTTGCGAGTATGGTCACAAAACCTCCAAGGTTGGTCGCTGTGGTCTTGTTGTGCATGACGGGGCCTGGCATTATGGCTCGGTTTGGGGTAGAGGCTGTGCTGGGTTGGGGCTAGCGTGCCCCTTTTTTATAGAAAAGGGGGTGGAGTCTTCCTTCGCACGCTTGTGAAGGAGACATCTTGGGTGCAGGTTACTGGTGCGTGATCGACAGGCTAGGTTGATAGGTTGGGCACCGACTGCCAAAAGTGTCGGGGTCACTGTGTGGCTATCTTGCACGAGAAGCTTGGCTGGGGTTTGGCTAAGGTCTGGTGGGTTGGTTTGCCTAAGTTTTTTTTTCTGACCTGGCTTAGATAGGATTAGCCAATGGTCAGCCTGGCTCTGATACCAAGTCTGTGGCGGCCGATTCTCCGGGTGTTAATTCCCAGAAAATGGCCCTTGTGCTCACCAGCCCCAGGATAACTGTTAGCTGATGAGGCACAAACTTGATACAGAAAATCCAAGCAAAATACAAAATATGTAGTACAAGACAATTCTGGCCTGTGAGTACAACAAATGGTTTCTAGTGGTTGATGGCGGAAGCGGGTTCTGAAACTTCAGTGTCTATGGGACTCCATTTCCCACGGAAACAGCTGACCAGGTTAACTCCTATCTTCGCGAGGCTGCTATCACCGTTGCGTGGGTTCCGGGGCTGTCAACACGGTCGCTCCTTTCCGCGCAAGAAATCTGGCCAAGACAATAGCCAGGGACAAGCCACTGAGTACTTTGAATGTACTCGCAAACATTATGAAAACGGGTATAATCAGACAATGATGTGCTAAAAAATATTTTTTTACTCATGACGTCAGTCACAAAAATAAATCTCTGATGCATGTAAGTAGGTTATTATAAAAATGCCATAACATAGCAATATTAAAATTATGAAATAGACAACAAAGAAATGCCACAGTCGGGCGTCTGAGCGACACCACATAAAGGGCTTTAAAAGAAATACCACAGTCGGGCGTCTGAGCGACACCACATAAAGGGCTTTAAAAGAAATGCCACAGTCGGGCGTCTGAGCGACACCACATAAAGGGCTTTAAAAGAAATGCCACAATCGGGCGTCTGAGCGACACCACATAAAGGGCTTATAAAAGAAACAATCATAGTGAATATCCCGGAGGTAGAACCATCCCAG
>NC_057810.1:563172163-563187817 GCF_018294505.1 Triticum aestivum | reverse complement strand
TAAAGGGCTTTAGAAGAAATGCCACAGTCGGGCGTCTGAGCGACACCACATAAAGGGCTTTAAAAGAAATGCCACAATCGGGCGTCTGAGCGACACCACATAAAGGGCTTATAAAAGAAACAATCATAGTGAATATCCCGGAGGTAGAACCATCCCAGAGATACTCAATGATAACAATAATATCATGGGTTAGTCAACAATAATAATACTCATAATTATCACAAGTCACAAGTAGTGATTCCAGTCCTGGTTTAATATATTCACCTCCGAAGACCGACACTAAGACTGACACTTGACCCATCCCAGACTGTAATCCTTAACCATGGACACGGCTATTCGAATAGGTTTAATCTCTGCAGAGGGTGTACTCTTTACCCACGAGTAACGGATTTATTTTAGTCCATAGGGACTAATTCCGTCTACGGTCTTTTTGTTGAAAACACACCTAACTTGCACACTCCAGCTTAACTCACACGTGTCTAGAATCACCCATGACACCTGTCAAGCAAACTCTAAGTGGGGAGGCTACAACCTCGCGTAGCATGGGATCAAATTTGTATCGCGCGCTCTAAGGGCTGGCCTCCCCTCTCGGTCTCAACCGGAAACACCCATGCCCCCGGACCAGGTGGCCTGCCTACCAGCTACAACCGGTATCTTCCACCTGGCCTCTCTGTATGGTGTGTGCTAGAAAGAGGTTAACAACTTACTGAACCGTACTCTACTTGCTGTAGAGACGAGTGGTAGTACGAAACAAGTATGGGGGGTTGCTGGAACAAGACTCGATCTATGGTCGACTCAGGAGGTTTATAATCTTCCCTGCATGATTAGCATAACGAATATATTTCAACCAACAGAGTCACCGCTCATATTACCTTACCATGCCATACCAGACATAACCGTCCCGATGGAGACCGGCGACAAACTCATGCCTACCCAAGGCAGAGGTTTTCTCGGGCTCCTGCCGGTATGCATGCAAAGTACATGAGGGTGATCATCATCACAAGTGTGTTCATTTCCAACAGCATGGAAATCACTAACATGCGCCCATGCATATGATTATATCACATGAAATAACAAGTTTCTCCAAAGTGAGGTGATGCTATAAACGTGTCATCGAACACACAAAAATATTATGCCAGGGTTCAGAATGCTTGCCTTCAATGTGTTGAAAGGCAGGGTGCACTCCAAAACTTTTGAAAGTTTCTCCTCTCTTCAAAAATCCTGTTTTAAAAATATATATGAATTAACACACAAAATAAAAATAGCACAAAAAGTTGTTTTGAAATTTTTTCAAATAAATCTTAAAATAAACTAGACAATATTTGAGAGAGGTAGGAAAAAGAATTAATTCATTTGGAGTTATATCTAAAAAGATACAGCAGGTCAAAGTTTGGTCAAAATCTGATAATTAAAATAAAACAGAAAAGAAAAACGTTTCAAATAAAACGTGTACACGTCGAAAGCGTATTCGGGAAAGGCGCTTCCACTTACTCCTGCGTGGACAGGCGCTGGGTCACTGACGGTGGGCCCGCCTGGCCCACTGGTCAGGTTTGATCGGCCACGCGCGCGTCGTTCCCCTCCGACCGAACAGAGGCGGAGCTCCGGCGAGGATTTGCCGGCAAACGGGGGCGTCCCTTGGTGATCTGAGGACATGGGTGTGCTCAGGGGGTCGAGACGAGTCTGTGGGTACCCGCCATGGTCGCCGATGTGAACGGAGTCGCTGGCAACGAGCTTCGCGGCGGAGAAAGCATTCGGGTGGATAGTGAGTTTGGGGCTGCGGTGGTCTCCGGCCAAAATCGAGCGAGGGGTTGTGCTCGCGAGAGGTAGGAAGAGTTCTTGGTGGAGAGAGTGGAGAGGAAGAGGCACTGGTGGCGATGGAATCGGCCGGGGTTTGGCGGCGACCGAACCAGCTGGACTCGGGGAAGAAGGCCTCCCCTTGCTCGACTGCTGGCCAAGGCAACACTAGGAGGATCATATGAGGTTGCTCGAGGACTTGATTGAGCTCCGGGGCCCTTATATAGGCAGTGGAGGTCAGTTCCGAGGCGGCCGGTGATAAGGACGACGGCGAACCTTGGTGATCTGAGGACATGGGTGTGCTCAGGGGGTCGAGACAAGTCTGTGGGTACCCGCCATGGTCGCCGATGTGAACGGAGTCGCCGGCGACGACCTTCGCGGCGGAGAAAGCATTCTGGTGGATAGTGAGTTTGGGGCTGCGGTTGTCTCCGGCCAAAATCGAGCGAGGGGTTGTGCTCGCGAGAGGGAGGGAGAGTTCTTGGTGGAGAGAGTGGAGAGGGAGAGGCACTGGTGGCGATGGAATCGGCCAGGGTTTGGCGGCGACCGAACCGGCCGGACTCGGGGAAGAAGGCCTCCCCTTGCTCGACTGCTGGCCAAGGCAACACTAGGAGGATCATATGAGGTTGCTCGAGGACTTGATTGAGCTCCGGGGCCCTTATATAGGCGGTGGAGGTCGGTTCCGAGGCGGCCGGCGATAAGGACGATGGCGAACCGCCTCCCTGTAGCTTGGGCGACGTGGCGGCGACGAGCGCTAGAGGACGAGGCTGTGGATGAGCTCGCACTGTTCCAGGGGCAGGTGGCAAGTCGGGGTGGCTTTGGCGGCGCCGACCGTGGCAGAGGCGCGCTGCGGACGCCGGCGTGCCGCCAAATGCTCTGTCGGCGGCGCTGTTGGCTGCCAGGGCGGCTTGGCGCGTTGCTGTGAGGAGGTTAGTGCGTGGCGTGGCGCTGCAGAGCGGGCCAAAACCAGGGGGCCAACATGTCGGCTCGGGCGTGGTTCGTGCAATACGCGCGCTCTGGGCGCGTTCAGTGCACGCACGGAAGGTGTTCGATACAATGCCGTGGCATGCTACAGGTCACAGGTGAGGTTGGAAAGCAACAGAGCTAGGTTGTTGATAGAGTGAAGCTCAGGGGGCAAGGTGGTTTGGTCAGGAGACCAAGTTCACAATGCCAACAACAATTCATGTCAAATCTGATCATGCACTCCAGGTGTTTGACAAAATGCCACAGGCACTTAGGCTTATCTTGGAGTGGCCAAATCTTCCAGATTGAAGTCTCTTTGGATGCACAAGAGGGTGGTGAGGTTATTTTGTGAAAAGCACAAACTTGTTAGTGCAAGTTTTGCAGAACTTCAAATCTGGACAGGAGGTGAATGGCATTATTTCATGCATCAAAAATATGCCAATGGTTGCATGCTCCTGGACTTAGGGGTTTAGTATGGAGGACTACAAGTAGGAGAAAGAATCAAGGGCCAAAGAGCAAGTAAGAATATGGTTGCTGTACAAACCATCATGTTGGACCAGAATGGAGATGAGGTTGATTCACTCAAAATTTTCAAAGAACAACCCTGGATTTTTGCATATAATGGAATCATATGCTCCTACTGACATCCCATAATTTTGGTGGAAGCTAGAAAGAAATATTTAAAAGGGTTGTAGTGCAAAATTGCCCACTGGACCAGAGAAGAAAAACATGTGTAGCACTCAAAATATGCAATGAATGAAATATATTATTGCACAAAAGTGATTTAGAGACATCACATGACATCTCCAAACTTTGGTTGGATTTTTAGTTAAATTTATCAACTGGTTGTAGTACAAAAAGAGCTCCAAAACTTAAAACAAGTCATTTTAATGAATATAGCTCAGGGTGAAATAAATTAATAAATAAATCTACTGATTGAGAGATGTTTTTAAAGAGAGGGCATAAAAGTCCAATATGTCTTGGAAGGATCCACTTGGGAAAAAAATTCCTTAATATTAAAAGAAAAGTTTTGAAATCAAGAGAGATACTCTTGCAGGCAAAAAATTTAAATACTTGGAAAATTTTTAATAACTAAAACCTGGTTAATTTTTTGGGGTGTTACAGTTACTACCCCCCTTAAAAAAAATCTCGTCCTCGAGATTTGCTAAGAGCCGTTGTGAAAAACAAAACTCCATATGTGTTTGAGCGGTTGTGAGTCTGCTGCCGTGGTGCTGCGTGAATAAAAATAATCCATGCAGTGAGGGGATAAATGATGCAGCAACTCAGGGAAAAGAAATCTCAGTCTAGGATTTTTCGCGGTTACACAAGTTAATCACGAAGATAACTACTCACACTAGTAGGAACTAAATACATGACTCATCGCACAAATTCAAGGTACCATGCATAAGTTACAACGTAATAATAAATGCTGCAATAACAAACACAACAGTGATGTCTAAAATGAAAACGGTAATTGGACGGGGTCCCGATAAAATGTCTCTGGTAAAGGGATACACTCCTCTTCTATTGGAGGAAGTGGATTGACCAGTTGATGTATGCGTCTCTCCGGGTCGGGCCTCAGTGGTCTGCCGATGGCGATCTGAGGATTCGAATCGGCGAGACTCTGGAGGTAATCCATCACTCGCTGGTTCAGATGCTCTTGAGCGATGATGTACTGGATAAGGTTGGCTAGTACTGGGTCTCTCTCAATTCGTCCACCGGGAAAAGATGTTACTCCTCCGGGTGCTGCACGGCTCGGAAAGTAATAATATCCTCGTTCGCGGGCATAGGGTACTGCGGATCGAAGGCGAGCAATCGCTTCTTTCGCAGCAGCTTCTACGGCCAGGTGTGGGGTTGGCATAGATTCCCCCACGAAGGAAACTTCCGTTGGATCTTGATTGGAGTCTACGGGAGGGATGTGTACTGCTGCCCAATATTCCGAGGTGGAAAAAGTGATTCTCGATTTGAACAGCTCGTACTGGGGTGGCTGGGTAGAACCCATGGTACTGCAGGTAAAGTCCCACAATATTTTGACGAAGCTACCTGGGGTTGCATCTGGGGTTCTCAGATGAATACTGGGGCTCGGCATGACAGGAAATGAAGGAAATATGCCCTAGAGGCAATAATAAAGTTATTATTTATTTCCTTATTTCATGATAAATGTTTATTATTCATGCTAGAATTGTATTAACCGGAAACATGATACATGTGTGAATACATAGACAAACATATAGTCACTAGTATGCCTCTACTTGACTAGCTCATTAATCAAAGATGGTTATGTTTCCTAACCATAGACATGTGTTGTCATTTGATTAATGGGATCACATCATTAGGAGAATGATGTGATTGACATGACCCATTCCGTTAGCCTAGCACTTGATCGTTTAGTATATTGCTATTGCTTTCTTCATGACTTATACATGTTCCTGTAACTATGAGATTATCCAACTCCTGTTTACCGGAGGAACACTTTGGGTACTACCAAACGTCACAACGTAACTGGGTGATTATAAAGGAGTACTACAGGTGTCTCCGAAGGTACATGTTGAGTTGGCGTATTTCGAGATTAGGTTTTGTCACTCCAATTGTCGGAGCGGTATCTCTGGGCCCTCTCGGTAATGCACATCACTATAAGCCTTGCAAGCAATGTGACTAATGAGTTAGTTGCGGGATGATGCCTTACGTAACGAGTAAAGAGACTTGCCAGTAACGAGATTGAACTAGGTATTGGATACCGACGATCGAATCTCGGGCAAGTAACATATCGATGACAAAGGGAACAACGTATGTTGTTATGCAGTTTGACCGATAAAGATCTTCGTAGAATATGTGGGAGCCAATATGAGCATCCAGGTTCCGCTATTGGTTATTGACCGAGAATAGTTTTAGGTCATGTCTACATTGTTCTCGAACCCGTAGGGTCCGCACGCTTAAGGTTTCGATGACAGTTATATTATGAGTTTATGAGTTTCGATGTACCGAAGGAGTTCGGAGTCCTGGATGAGATCGGGGACATGACGAGGAGTCTCAAAATGGTCGAGACGTAAAGATCGATATATTGGACGACTATATTCGGAGTTCGGAAAGGTTCCGAGTGATTCGGGTATTTTTCGGAGTACCGGAGAGTTACGGGAATTCGCCAGCGAGTATATGGGCCTTATTGGGCCATATGGGAATAGAGGAGAGAGGCCGAAAGGAAGGAGGCGGGCAGCCCCCCTCTGGTCCGAATTGGACAAGGGGTGCGGCCCCCTTTTCCTTCCTCCTCTCCCCCTCTTTCCTCCTTCTCCTACTCCAACAAGGAAGGAGGGAGTCCTACTCCCGGTGGGAGTAGGACTCCCCTTGGCGCGCCCCTACTAGGCCGGCCGCCCCCTCCCCCCTTGCTCCTTTATATACGGGGGCAGGGGGGCACCTCTAGGCACAACAACAATTGATCCCTTGGATCTCTTAGCCGTGTGCGGTGCCCCCCTCCACCATAATCCACCTCGATAATATCGTAGCGGTGCTTAGGCGAAGCCCTGCATCGGTAGTACATCAAGATCGTCACCACGCCGTCGTGCTGACGGAACTCTCCCTCGACACTCGGCTGGATCGGAGTTCGAGGGACGTCATCGAGCTGAACGTCTGCTAGAACTCGGAGGTGCCGTAGTTTCGGTGCTTGATCGGTCGGGCCGTGAAGACGTACGACTACATCAACCGCGTTGTTCTAACGCTTCCGCTTACGGTCTACGAGGGTACATGGACAATACTCTCCCCACTTGTTGCTATGCCGTCACTATGATCTTGCGTGTGCATAGGAAATTTTTGAAATTACTACGTTCCCCAACAGTGGCATCCGAGCCTAGGTTTTATGCGTTCATGTTATATGCACGAGTAGAACACAAGTGAGTTGTGGGCGATACAAGTCATACTGCTTACCAGCATGTCATACTTTGGTTCGGCGGTATTGTGAGATGAAGCGGCCCGGACGGACATTACGCGTACGCTTACGCGAGACTGGTTTCACCATTACGAGCACTCGGTCTTAAAGGTGGCTGGCGGGTGTCTGTCTCTCTCACTTTAGCTGAATGGAGTGTGGCTACGCCCGGTCCTTGCGAAGGTTAAAACAACACTAACTTGACGAACTATCGTTGTGGTTTTGATGCATAGGTAAGAACGGTTCTTGCTAAGCCCGTAGCAGCCACGTAAAATTTGCAACAACAAAGTAGAGGACGTCTAACTTGTTTTTGCAGGGCATGTTGTGATGTGATATGGTCAAGACGTGATGCTATATTTTATTGTATGAGATGATCATGTTTTGTAACCGAAGTTATCGGCAACTGGCAGGAGCCATATGGTTGTCGCTTTATTGTATGAAATGCAAAAACCCTGTAACTGCTTTACTTTATCACTAAGCGGTAGCGATAGTCGTAGAAGCAATAGATGGCGTAAACGACAACGATGCTATGATGGAGATCAAGGTGTCGCGCCGGTGACGATGGTGATCACGACGGTGCTTCGAAGATGGAGATCACAAGCACAAGATGATGATGGCCATATCATATCACTTATATTGATTGCATGTGATGTTTATGCTTTATGCATCTTATCTTGCTTTGATTGACGGTAGCATTTTAAGATGATCTCTCACTAATTATCAAGAAGTGTTCTCCCTGAGTATGCACCGTTGCGAAAGTTCTTCGTGCTGAGACACCACGTGATGATCAGGTGTGATAGGCTCTACGTTCAAATACAACGGGTGCAAAACAGTTGCACACACGGAATACTCAGGTTAAACTTGATGAGCCTAGCATATACAGATATGCCCTCGGAACACGGAGACCGAAAGGTCGAGCGTGAATCATATAGTAGATATGATCAACATATTGATGTTCACCGTTGAAACTACTCCATCTCACGTGATGATCGGACATGGTTTAGTTGATATGGATCACGTGATCACTTAGAGGATTAGAGGGATGTCTATGTAAGTGGGAGTTCTTAAGTAATATGATTAATTGAACTTTAATTTATCATGAACTTAGTCCTGGTAGTATTTTGCAAATTATGTTATAGATCAATAGCTCGCGTTGTTGCTTTCATATGTTTATTTTGATATGTTCCTAGAGAAAACTATGTTGAAAGATGTTAGTAGCAATGATGCAGATTGGATCCGTGATCTGAGGTTTATCCTCATTGCTGCACAGAAGAATTATGTCCTTAATGCACCGCTAGGTGACAGACCTATTGCAGGAGCAGACGCAGACGTTATGAATGTTTGGCTAGCTCAATATGATGACTACTTGATAGTTTAGTGCACCATGCTTAACGGCTTAGAATCGGGACTTCAAAAACGTTTTGAACGTCATGGACCATATGAGATGTTCCAGGAGTTGAAGTTAATATTTCAAGCAAATACCCGAGTTGAGAGATATGAAGTCTCCAACAAGTTCTATAGCTAAAAGATGGAGGAGAATCGCTCAACTAGTGAGCATGTGCTCAGATTGTCTGGGTACTTCAATCGCTTGAATCAAGTGGGAGTTAATCTTCCAGATAAGATAGTGATTGACAGAATTCTCTAGTCACCATCACTAAGTTACTAGAACTTCGTGATGAACTATAGTATGCAAGGGATGACAAAAACGATTCCCAAGCTCTTCGTGATGTTGAAATTGATGAAGGTAGAAATCAAGAGAGAGCATCAAGTGTTGATGATTGACAAGACCGCTAGTTTCAAGAGAAGGGAAAAGGGAAATAAAGGGAACTTCAAGTGGAAATACAAGCAAGTTGTCACTCCTGCGAAGAAGCCCAAAGCTGGACCATAGCCTGAAATTGAGTGCTTACACTTCAAAGGAAATAGTCACTGGAAGCGGAAATGCCCTGAATATTTGGTGGATAAGAAGGATGGCAAAGTGAACAAGGGTATATTTGATATACAGGTTATTGATATGTGCCTTACTAGTGTTTATAGTAACCCCTCAGTATTTGGTACTTGTTTGGTTGCTAAGATTAGTAACTCGAAACAGGAGTTACATAATAAACAGAGACTAGTTGAGGGGAAGTGACGATGAGTGTTGGAAATAGTTCCAAGATTGATATGATCATCATCACACACTCCCTATATTTTCGAGATTAGTGTTAAACCTAAATAAATGTTATTTAGCGTTTGCGTTGAGCATGAATATGATTTGATCATGTTTATTGCGATACAGTTATTCATTTGAAGTTAAAGAATAATTGTTATTCTGTTTACATGAATAAGACCTTCGATGGTTATACACCCAATGAAAATAGTTTGTTGGATCTCGATCGTAGTGATACACATATTCATAATATTGATGCCAAAAGATGCAAAGTTAATAATGATAGTGCAAATTATTTGTGGCACTGCTGTTTGGGTCATATCGGTGTAAAGCGCATGAAGAAACTCCATAAATATTGATTTTCGGAATCACTTGGTTATGAATCATTTGATGCTTGCGAACCGTGCCTTTTGGGAAAGATGACTAAAACTCCGTTCTCCGGAACAATGGAACAAGCTACTGACTTATTGGAAATAATACATACCGATGTATGCGATCCAATGAGTGTTGATGCTCGTGGCAAGTATCGTTATTTTCTGACCTTCACAAGATGATTTGAGCAGATATGGGTATATCTACTTGATGAAACATAAGTCTGAAATAGTTGAAAGGTTAAAAGAATTTCAGAGTGAAGTGGAAAAATCATCATAACAAGAAAATAAAGTTTCTGCAATCTGATCGCGAAGACGAATATTTAAGTTACGAGTTTGGTCTTCAATTAAAACAATGTGGAATAGTTTCACAGCTCACGCCACCTGGAACACCACAATGGAATGGTGTGTCCGAACATCGTAATCGTACTTTACTAGATATGGTGCAATCTATGATGTCTCTTATCGGTTTACCACTATCATTTTGGGGTCATGCATTAGAGGCAGCTACATTCACGTTTAATAGGGCACCATCTAAATCCGTTGAGACGACACCGTATGAACTATGGTTTAGCAGTTAACCTAAGCTGTCGTTTCTTAAAGTTTGGAGTTGCGATGCTTATATGAAAAAAGTTTTTTCAACCTGATAAGCTCGAATCCAAATCGGAGAAGTGCGTCTTCATAGAATACCCAAAGGAAACTATTGGGTACACCTTCTATCACAGATCCGAAGGCAAGTTATTCGTTGCTAAGATGGATCCTTTCTAGAGAAGGAGTTTCTCTCGAAAGAAGTGAGTGGGAGGAAAGTAGAACTTGATGAGGTAATTGTACCTTCTCCCAAATTGGAAAGTTGTTCATCACAGGAGTCAGTTCGAGTGATTCCTACACCAATTAGTGAGGAAGTTAACGATGATGATCATGAAACTTCAGATCAAGTTGCTACCGACCCTCGTAGGTCTTCCAGAGTAAGATCCGCACCAGAGTGGTACGATAATCGTGTTCTGGAAATCATGTTACTAGACCATGATGAACCTACAAACTATGAGGAAGCGATGATGAGCCCAGATTCCGCAAAATGGTTTGAGGCCATGAAATCTGAGATGGGATCCATGTATGAGCACAAAGTGTGGACTTTGGTGGACTTGCCCAATGATCGGCAAGCCATAGAAAATAAATGGATCTTCAAGAGGAAGACGGACGTTGATAGTAGTGTTACTATCTACAAAGCTCGACTTGTCACAAAAAGGTTTTCGACAAAGTTCAAAATGTTGACTACAATGAGATTTTCTCAACTGTAGCGATGCTTAAGTCTGTTCGAATCATGTTAGCAATTGCCACATTTTATGAAATCTGGCAAATAGATGTCAAAACTGCATTCCTTAATGGATTTATTAAAGAAGAGTTGCATATGATGCAACCAGAAGGTTTTGTCAATCCTAAAGGTGCTAACAAAATGTGCAAGTTCCAACGATCCGTCAATGGACTGGTGCAAGCATCTCGGAGTTGGAATATACACTTTGATGAGTTTATCAAAGCATATGGTTTTATACAGATTTTTGGAAAGGCCTGTATTTACAAGAAAGTGAGTGGGAGCTCTGTAGCATTTCTAATATTATATGTGGATGACATATTGTTAATTGGAAATGATATGGAAATTCTGGATAGCATAAAAGGATACTTGAATAGAGTTTTTCAAAGCAAGACCTCGGTGAAGCTGCTTACACATTGAGCATCAAGATCTATATAGATAGATCAAGACGCTTGATAAGATTTTTCAATGAGTACATACCTTGATAAATTTTTGAAATAGTTCAAAATGGAACAGTCAAAGAAGGAGTTCTTGCCTATGTTACAAGGTGTGAAGTTGAGTAAGACTCAAGACCCGACCATTGCAGAAAATAGAAACAGAATGAAAAGTCATTCCCTATGCCTCAGTCATAGGTTCTATAAAGTATGCTATGCCGTGAACCAGACCTATTGTATACCTTGCTCTGTGTTTGGCAAAGGAATACAATTTTGATCTAATAAGTAGATCACTGGACATGGGTCAAGAATATCCTTAGTGAGGACTAAGGAGATGTTTCTCGATTATGGAGGTGATAAAAGAGCCCGTCGTTAAAGTTACAACGATGCAAGCTTTTACACCAATCCAGATGACTCCAAGTCTAAATCTGGATACATATTGAAAGTGGGAGCAATTAGCTAGAGTAGCTCCGTGCAGAGCATTGTGGACATAGAATATTTGCGAAATACATACGGCTCTGAATATGACAGACCCGTTGACTAAGCTTCTCTCACGAGAAAAACATGATCATACCTTAGTACTCTTTTGGGTGTTAATCACATAGCGATGTGAACTAGATTATTGACTCTAGTAAACTCTTTGGGTGTTGATCACATGATGTGAACTATGGGTATTAATCACATGCAGATGTGAATATTAGTGTTAAATCACATAGCGATGTGAACTAGATTATTGACTCTAGTGCAAGTGGGAGACTGAAGGAAATATGCCCTAGAGGCAATAATAAAGTTATTATTTATTTCCTTATTTCATGATAAATGTTTATTATTCATGCTAGAATTGTATTAACCGGAAACATGATACATGTGTGAATACATAGACAAACATATAGTCACTACTATGCCTCTACTTGACTAGCTCACTAATCAAAGATGGTTATGTTTCCTAACCATAGACATGTGTTGTCATTTGATTAATGGGATCACATCATTAGGAGAATGATGTGATTGACATGACCCATTCCGTTAGCCTAGCACTTGATCGTTTAGTATATTGCTATTGATTTCTTCATGACTTATACATGTTCATGTAACTATGAGATTATGCAACTCCCGTTTACCGGAGGAACACTTTGGGTACTACCAAATGTCACAACGTAACTGGGTGATTATAAAGGAGTACTACAGGTGTCTCCAAAGGTACATGTTGAGTTGGCATATTTCGAGATTAGGTTTTGTCACTCCAATTGTCGGAGAGGTATCTCTGGGCCCTCTCGGTAATGCACATCACTATAAGCCCTTCAAGCAATGTGACTAATGAGTTAGTTGCAGGATGATGCATTACGTAACGAGTAAATAGACTTGCCGGTAATGAGATTGAACTAGGTATTGGATACCAACGATCAAATCTCGGGCAAGTAACATACCGATGACAAAGGGAACAACGTATGTTGTTATGCGGTTTGACCGATAAAGATCTTCGTAGAATATGTGGGAGCCAATATGAGCATCCAGGTTCCGCTATTGGTTATTGACCGAGAATAATTCTAGGTCATGTCTACATTGTTCTCGAACCCGTAGGGTCCGCACGCTTAAGGTTTCGATGACAGTTATATTATGAGTTTATGAGTTTTGACGTACCGAAGGAGTTCGGAGTCCCGGATGAGATCGGGAACATGACGAGGAGTCTCGAAATGGTCGAGACGTAAAGATCGATATATTGGATGACTATATTCGGAGTTCGGAAAGGTTCCGAGTGATTCGGGTATTTTTCGGAGTACCGGAGAGTTACGGAAATTCGCCGGGGAGTATATGGGCCTTATTGGGCCATACGGGAATAGAGGAGAGAGGCTGAAAGGAAGGAGGCGCGCAGCCCCCCTCTGGTCCGAATTGGACAAGGGGTCCGGCCCCCTTTTCCTTCCTCCTCTCCCCCTCTTTCCCCCTTCTCCTACTCCAACAAGGAAGGAGGGAGTCCTACTCCTGGTGGGAGTAGGACTCCCCTTGGCGCGCCCCTACTAGGCCGGCCGCCCCCTCCCCCCTTGCTCCTTTATATACAGGGGCAGGGGGGCACCTCTAGGCACAACAACAATTGATCCCTTCGATCTCTTAGCCGTGTGCGGTCCACCTCGATAATATTGTAGCGGTGCTTAGGCGAAGCCCTGCGTCGGTAGTACATCAAGATCATCACCACGCCGTCGTGCTGACGAAACTCTCCCTCGACACTCGGCTGGATCGGAGTTCGAGGGACGTCATCGAGCTGAACGTGTGCTAGAACTCGGAGGTGCCGTAGTTTCGGTGCTTGATCGGTCGGGCCGTGAAGACGTACGACTACATCAACCGCGTTGTTCTAACGCTTCCGCTTACGGTCTACGAGGGTACGTGGACAATACTCTCCCCTCTCGTTGCTATGCCATCACTATGATCTTGCGTGTGCGTAGGAAATTTTTGAAATTACTACGTTCCCCAACAGGAAAAGGTTGTGAGGGTGGTACACAAGGTGTGGGGTGCTTGGTAAGGTCACGAGGTGGCCTTCTTATAGCAATGGAGCTGGGTCATTTTACCGTGGTGAAAGGTAATAAATTTGCCAGCTTAGCTCAAGAGGTCGGGTCAGTGTCAGAGATACACATATCTCATAAAGAGACGTGTTACTGTGGTTGTCGTCGAGGTTGGTCTTGGTAGTTGTGCCCGGAAAATATGCAACTATGCGCTGACAAAATATGCAAGGCTACTATTAAAACAGAGGCACAACGATAGGCTGCGTTTATATACAAGGTCGCATGATTACAAAGTGAGGATACACTGAAACTCGGTGCTACTCGCACGGCTTAGTCTACCTCGTTTACGTCTAAATGGGCGTGCCTGGTGGATGATGAGGCTTCCCCACGTGTCTCACTGCCGGGATTAGTCGGAGATGGCGGAGGAACTACAGGGTCGGGTAGCGATGATGACCATCACGAGGATTGTTGGCCACAATCCCGTTGGAGTGTGTTCCCAAAAGGCGACGAAGCACTTCTGGGGTCATCACAATATCTTGGATGATGGCTGGGGCTGACCTCAGGGTCTCGATCGGGTGTCCGAACAGCACGACTGGGTTGTCGGTGTCGGGCTCGTCTTCTCTTCTAGCTGGGGCTCGACGAACCAGCTCTCCTCGAGCTGTGATCAGATCAATAGTGCTTTGATCGAACAATGCATCTAGTGCACTTACATAGCGCACTAGGTGTAATAATGCGGGATCTGTCTCGTGATCTCTGTTGGCAACTTGGGGTGGTCTACCATACCCTTCACGCCTGGGGTAGTAGTAGAACGAGCGACAGTTAACTCTGGGCGACAACTGCCGAAGTTGAACTATAGCCTCTCGAGCAGCTAGCTGGACGGCTTGTGGCTCGAAGGAAGTTGTTCTTCCGGTGAACCTGCAGGGGCGTTCAAGAGATAGACCCCTACCGTAGATGTGCACAGTGGCCTAGAATTGACGGCTCTCACCGCTCATGGTCCCTTGGTACACAACATATTCTGGGGGTTCTTCTAACGCATAGGCACGACGGGTGAGGTTTGCGAGTATGGTCACAAAACCTCCAAGGTTGGTCGCTGTGGTCTTGTTGTGCATGACGGGGCCTGGCATTATGGCTCGGTTTGGGGTAGAGGCTGTGCTGGGTTGGGGCTAGCGTGCCCCTTTTTATAGAAAAGGGGGCGGAGTCTTCCTTCGCACGCTTGTGAAGGAGACATCTTGGGTGCAGGTTACTGGCGCGTGATCGACAGGCTAGGTTGATAGGTTGGGCACCGACTGCCAAAAGTGTCGGGGTCACTGTGTGGCTATCTTGCACGAGAAGCTTGGCTGGGGTTTGGCTAAGGTCTGGTGGGTTGGTTTTCCTAAGTTTTTTTTTCCGACCTGGCTTAGATAGGATTAGCCAATGGTCAGCCTGGCTCTGATACCAAGTCTGTGGCGGCCGATTCTCCGGGTGTTAATTCCCAGAAAATGGCCCTTGTGCTCACCAGCCCCAGGATAACTATTAGCTGATGAGGCACAAACTTGATACAGAAAATCCAAGCAAAATACAAAATATGTAGTACAAGACAATTCTGGCCTGTGAGTACAACAAATGGTTTCTAGTGGTTGATGGCGGAAGCGGGTTGTGAAACTTCAGTGTCTACGGGACTCCATTTCCCACGGAAACAGCTGACCAGGTTAACTCCTATCTTCGCGAGGCTGCTATCACCATTGCGCGGGTTCCGGGGCTGTCAACACGGTCGCTCCTTTCCGCGCAAGAAATCTGGCCAAGACAATAGCCAGGGACAAGCCACTGAGTACTTTGAATGTACTCGCAAACATTATGAAAACGGGTATAATCAGACAATGATGTGCTGAAAAATATTTTTTTTACTCATGACGTCAGTCACAAAAATAAATCTCTGATGCATGTAAGTAGGTTATTATAAAAATGCCATAACATAGCAATATTAAAATTATGAAATAGACAACAAAGAAATGCCACAGTCGGGCGTCTGAGCGACACCACATAAAGGGCTTTAAAAAAAATACCACAGTCGGGCGTCTGAGCGACACCACATAAAGGGCTTTAAAAGAAATGCCACAGTCGGGCGTCTGAGCGACACCACATAAAGGGCTTATAAAAGAAACAATCATAGTGAATATCCCGGAGGTAGAACCATCCCAGAGATACTCGATGATAACAATAATATCATGGGTTAGTCAACAATAATAATAC
>NC_057810.1:563140445-563171960 GCF_018294505.1 Triticum aestivum | reverse complement strand
AAAAGAAATGCCACAATCGGGCGTCTGAGCGACACCACATAAAGGGCTTTAAAAGAAATGCCACAGTCGGGCGTCTGAGCGACACCACATAAAGGGCTTATAAAAGAAACAATCATAGTGAATATCCCGGAGGTAGAACCATCCCAGAGATACTCGATGATAACAATAATATCATGGGTTAGTCAACAATAATAATACTCATAATTATCACAAGTCACAAGTAGTGATTCCAGTCCTGGTTTAATATATTCACCTCCGAAGACCGACACTAAGACTGACACTTGACCCATCCCAGACTGTAATCCTTAACCATGGACACGGCTATTCGAATAGGTTTAATCTCTGAAGAGGGTGTACTCTTTACCCACGAGTAACGGATTTATTTTAGTCCATAGGGACTAATTCCGTCTACGGTCTTTTTGTTGAAAACACACCTAACTTGCACACTCCAGCTTAACTCACACGTGTCTAGAATCACCCACGACACCTGTCAAGCAAACTCTAAGTGGGGAGGCTACAACCTCGCGTAGCATGGGATCAAATTTGTATCGCGCGCTCTAAGGGCTGGCCTCCCCTCTCGGTCTCAACCAGAAACACCCATGCCCCCGGACCAGGTGGCCTGCCTACCAGCTACAACCGGTATCTTCCACCTGGCCTCTCTGTACGGTGTGTGCTAGAAAGAGGTTAACAACTTACTGAACCGTACTCTACTTGCTGTAGAGACGAGTGGTAGTACGAAACAAGTATGGGGGGTTGCTGGAACAAGACTCGATCTATGGTCGACTCAGGAGGTTTATAATCTTCCCTGCATGATTAGCATAACGAATATATTTCAACCAACAGAGTCACCGCTCATATTACCTTACCATGCCATACCAGACATAACCGTCTCGATGGAGACCGGCGACAAACTCATGCCTACCCAAGGCAGAGGTTTTCCCGGGCTCCTGCCGATATGCATGCAAAGTACATGAGGGTGATCATCATCAGAAGTGTGTTCATTTCCAACAGCATGGAAATCACTAACATGCGCCCATGCATATGATTATATCACATGAAATAACAAGTTTCTCCAAAGTGAGGTGATGCTATAAACGTGTCATCGAACACACAAAAATATTATGCCAGGGTTCAGAATGCTTGCCTTCAATGTGTGGAAAGGCTGGGTGCACTCCAAAACTTTTGAAAGTTTCTCCTCTCTTCAAAAATCCTGTTTTAAAAATATATATGAATTAACACACAAAATAAAAATAGCACAAAAAGTTGTTTTGAAATTTTTTCAAATAAATCTTAAAATAAACTAGACAATATTTGAGAGATGTAGGAAAAAGAATTAATTCATTTGGAGTTATATCTAAAAAGATACAGCAGGTCAAAGTTTGGTCAAAATCTGATAATTAAAATAAAACAGAAAAGAAAAACGTTTCAAATAAAACGTGTACACGTCAAAAGCATATTCGGGAAAGGCGCTTCCACTTACTCCTACGTGGACAGGCGCTGGGTCACTGACGGTGGGCCCGCCTGGCCCACTGGTTAGGTTTGATCGGCCACGCACGCGTCGTTCCCCTCCGACCAAACAGAGGCGGAGCTCCGGCGAGGATTTGCCGGCAAACGGGGGCGTCCCTTGGTGATCTGAGGACATGGGTGTGCTCAGGGGGTCGAGACGAGTCTGTGGGTACCCGCCATGGTCGCCGATGTGAACGGAGTCGCCGGCGACAAGCTTCGCGGCGGAGAAAGCATTCGGGTGGATAGTGAGTTTGGGGCTGCAGTGGTCTCCGGCCAAAATCGAGCGAGGGGTTGTGCTCGCGAGAGGTAGGGAGAGTTCTTGGTGGAGAGATTGGAGAGGGAGAGGCACTGGTGGCGATGGAATCGGCCGGGGTTTGGCGGCGACCGAACCGGCTGGACTCGGGGAAGAAGGCCTCCCCTTGCTCGACTGCTGGCCAAGGCAACACTAGGAGGATCATATGAGGTTGCTCGAGGACTTGATTGAGCTCCGGGGCCCTTATATAGGCGGTGGAGGTCGGTTCCGAGGCGGCCGGCGATAAGGACGACGGCGAACCGCCTCCCTGTAGCTTGGGCGATGTGGCGGCGACGAGCGCTAGAGGACGAGGCTGCGGATGAGCTCGCACTGTTCCAGGGGAAGGTGGCAAGCCGGGGTGGCTTTGGCGGCGCCGACCGTGGCAGAGGCGCGCTGCGGATGCTGGCGTGGCGCCAAAAGCTCTGTCAGCGGCGCTGTTGGCTGCCAGGGCGGCTTGGCGCATTGCTGTGAGGAGGTTAGTGCGTGGCGTGGCGCTGCAGAGCAGGCCAAAACCAGGGGGGCCAGCGCGTCGGCTCGGGCGCGGTTCGTGCAATACGCGCGCTCTGGCGCGTCCAGTGCACGCACGGAAGGTGTTCGATACAATGCCGTGGCATGCTACAGGTCACAGGTGAGGTTGGCAAGCAACAGAGCTAGGTTGTTGATAGAGTGAAGCTCAGGGGGCAAGGTGGTTTGGTCAGGAGACCAAGTTCACAATGCCAACAACAATTCATGTCAAATCTGATCATGCACTCCAGGTGTTTGACAAAATGCCACAGGCACTTAGGCTTATCTTGGAGTGGCCAAATCTTCCAGATTGAAGTCTCTTTGGATGCACAAGAGGGTGGTGAAGTTATTTTGTGAAAAGCACAAACTTGTTAGTGCAAGTTTTGCAGAACTTCAAATCTGGACAGGAGGTGAATGGCATTATTTCATGCATCAAAAATATGCCAATGGTTGCATGCTCCTGGACTTAGGGGTTTAGTATGGAGGACTACAAGTAGGAGAAAGAATCAAGGGCCAAAGAGCAAGTAAGAATATGGTAGCTGTGCAAACCATCATGTTGGACCAGAATGGAGATGAGGTTGATTCACTCAAAATTTTCAAAGAACAACCCTGGATTTTTTGCATATAATGGAATCATATGCTCCTACTGACATCCCATAATTTTGGTGGAAGCTAGAAAGAAATATTTAAAAGGGTTGTAGTGCAAAATTGCCCACTGGACCAGAGAAGAAAAACATGTGTAGCACTCAAAATATGCAATGAATGAAATATATTATTGCACAAAAGTGATTTACAGACATCACATGACATCTCCAAACTTTGGTTGGATTTTTAGTTAAATTTATCAACTGGTTGTAGTACAAAAAGAGCTCCAAAACTTAAAACAAGTCATTTTAATGAATATAGCTCAGGGTGAAATAAATTAATAAATAAATCTACTGATTGAGAGATGTTTTTAAAGAGAGGGAATGAAAGTCCAATATGTCTTGGAAGGATCCACTTGGGAAAAAAAATTCTTAATATTAAAAGAAAAGTTTTGAAATCAACAGAGATACTCTTGCAGGCAAAAAATTTAAATTCTTGGAAAAAATTTAATAACTAAAACCTGGATAAATTTTTGGGGTGTTATAGGATATCCTGTCATTCCATGTTGCCCATAGAAGAAAATACAAGGTGATAAGAGGTAGTGATTACGTTTTGCCACAAGGGGAACACGTTTCCCTATCGGAACCACGAGGCTTCTATGAGAGAAGCTCTGGTTTGTAAGAGGTTTGTAATAAAGCTTGGCCCAAATTGACAATGTTTTTACCATGACATATATGTGCCATGACCTGACACCATGCCACCTTTGATGACTCTCTAGTGAGTTTTGGATTTACGGGATTTAAAAACCAAGATTCTAAATGTTTGAGGACGAGCCAGGACGTCGGTGCGGTTGTAGTTTGTTCCCGTTCCTGGGATGGGACCTAAACATGCACCCAAGGACACATGTATAATTTTTCTAGCCATTTTGGTGAACTGGAGCATGTATTTGTAGTTCAGATTTGAATTATGGACGTTAAATTCCTAGGAAACTCAATTAGTGTATAAAAAGGCCAAACGAACCCTGAATAAGTTTTAATTTCAGCATGGATATCCCGTCATTCCATGTTGCCCGTAGAAGAAAAGACAAGGCGAAAAGAGGCAGTGATTATGTTTCGCCATAAGGGGAACACGTTTCCCTATCGGAACCACGAGGCTTCTTTGAGAGAAGCTCCGGTTTGTAATAAAGCTTGGCCCAAATTGGACAATGTTTTTACCATGACATATATGCACTATGACATGACACCATGCCAACTTTCATGACTTTATAGTGAGTTTAGGATTTACGGGGATTTAAAAACCGAGATTCTAAATGTTTGAGGACGAGCCAGGATGCTGGTACGGTTGTAATTCATTCTCATTCCTAGCATGGGACCTAAACATGCACCCAAGGACACATGTATAATTTTTCTAGCCATTTTGGTGAACTGGAGCATGTATTTGAAGTTAAGATTTGAATTATGGACATTAAATGCCTAGGAAAGTCAATTAGTGTATAAAAAGGCCAAGCGAACCCTGAATAAGTTTAAATTTAAGCACAGATATCCTGTCGTTCAATGTTGCTCGTAGAAGAAAATATAAGGAGAAAAGAGGCAGTGATTGTGTTTCGACAACAAGGGGAACACGTTTCCCTATCGAAACCATGAAGCTTCTTTGAGAGAAGCTCTGATTTGCAAGAGGTTTGTAATAAAGCTTGGCCCACATTGGGCAATGTTTTTACCACGACATATATGTGCCATGACGTTGCACCATGCCTACTTTGACTTTCTGGTGAGTTTAGGATTTACGGGGATTTAAAAATTGAGATTCCAAATGTTTGAGGATGAGCCAGGATGCCGGTACGGTTGTAATTCGTTCCAATTCCTGGCAACATGCACCCGAGGACACATGCATGTATAATTTTTCTAGCTATTTTGGTGAACTGGAGCATGTATTTGATTAAATGCCTAGGAAACTCAATTAGTGTATAAAAAGGCCAAACGAACCATGAATAAGTTTAAATTTTAGCACGGATATCTTGTCGTTCCATGTTGCCAGTAGAAGAAATACATGGCAAAAAGAGGCAGTGATTATCGTTTCCCCCACAAGGGGGACACGTTTCCCTATCGGAACCACGAGGCTTCTTTGAGAGAAGCTCCGGTTTGTAAGAGGCTTGTAATAAAACTTGCGCCAAAATGGACAAAAAAATTCCTCAACATATATGTGCCATGTCGTGACACCATGCCAAATTTCACGATTTTCAGGTGAGTTTTGGATTTACTGGCATTTAAAAACCAAGATTCTTCTCACAAAATGTTTTCAAATAACACATAGTTCACTCATGAAAGTCATGTGCCTACCAAACCGTGGCCGATGCCCCCCTCCCCCCTACTACGCGCAATCTGAGTCGTGTGTTCTGATTGTCCAGAACCCAAACCCCATGAATCGTACGTCTACACCTTTGGATGCTCCCAGATTGAACGACAACCCTCAACCCTTTCGACATCACATGCATTACATGGGTAAGCACTGTGCGCATGCGTCGTGCTAGCTCACCTTCCTTCTCTACTACGTTTTCTAAACATGCTACCGTTTCCCACCACTCCTCTCATCGGTTTCCTTCCTCTTCTCCCATCGGTTTCCCACTACCAGTATTAGTGCTCATTGAAGGCTAGGCGATGACACACCAGCCATGTAAATATCGCACACAGTTTCTAAAAGCACAAATGTGCGTGATAGGAGGGAGTAGGTCCAATAGGGTGACCAGCGTGAAACGCCTTAAAGGCAAGGAGGCAATATCAGAAGGTGTTGCTTCCCATCCGCTAGCCTAGTCGAATAGAACACAGAAGTTAAGCATGCTCGGGCTGGAGTAGTCCAAGGATGGGTGACCCGGTGGGAAGTTGCATATCTCAAGATTCATTTAATCGCCATGACACGGTCATTATAGAGATAAAGAGATAAATATCTCTATAGTGACTTGACATGATGATTATATAAACCTTAGGATCCTTGTTTTGCTAATTTGTAGACTATGTTTTATAGGTTATTTTTTGTTGTAAATCACCATGACTGCGCAAGCGCGAGCAAATGGTGGAGGTACTGGCTTAACCGTGTGGGATGCAAGTGCGCTGTAAAATCACCACGATTGCGCATGCTAAAGGTGGGTAAGTTTATTTAGAAATTAGGACAAACCGTGTGTGATATACCAGCTAGCTAGAAATATAAAAACAAACTACCTGCCTTGAGCGTTGCAAAAATCGGCGGTTCCGCCACTTTTCCTTATTATCATACACACATATTCTTATTGGACCGTGTGCGATCTTGGGCACTCCCGCCCTGCATCAATTCCTTTACCCAAATTTTAGTAGTCGTCGTACTTCAACCGTCGCCCACACTCCTCCAGCACCGACCTTATAGTAAAATTGCAGTAGCCGAGGCATTTGAACCATCGCCCTCCCTCGTCCACCACCATATCCACCCACCATTACTAAAATTTTCCGTAGCCGCGGTGTATCCTCAAACACCACCATCGCCCCCTCCATAGTCCCCCACCCGCCCCCCTCCCCCCCTTGAACCCTAGCTCGCGGCCGCTGAGGGAGTCCTGGATAAGGGGGTATTCAGACAGCCAGACTATATACTTTGGCCGAACTGTTGAACTATGAAGATACAAGATTCTCCTTTGTGTGGAAAGCAAGCTTGGCGATTTGGATGTTATATCTCCTTCTCTGTAATCGACTTTGTGTAACCCTAGCCCCCTCCGGTGTCTATATAAACTCGAGGGTTTAGTCTGTAGGACGACAACAATCATACCATAGGCTTGCTTCTAGGGTTTAGCCTCTACGATCTCATGGTAGATCAACTCTTGTAATACTCATATCATCAAGATCAATCAAGCAGGAAGTAGATTATTACCTCCATCAAGAGGGCCCGAACCTGGGTAAAACATTGTGTCCCCTGCCTCCTGTTACCATCAGCCTTAGACGCACAGTTTGGGACCCCCTACCCGAGATCCGCCGGTTTTGACACCGACATTGGTTCTTTCATTGAGAGTTCCTCTGTGTCATTGCTATAAGGCTCGATGACTCCCTCAACCTTCAACAATGAAGTCTAGGGCGAGACTTTTCTCCCCGGACAGATCTTCATGTTCGGTGGCTTCGCACTGCGGGCCAACTCGCTTGGCCATCTGGAGCAGATCGACAGCTATGCCCCTGGCCATCAGGTCAGGTTCGGCAACTTGAATTACATGGCCAATATCCGCGGAGACTTGATCTTCGACGGATTCGGGCCCATATCAGGAGCGCCGAATAGTCATGACGAGCACGACTTAAATCTGTTGTCGGACAGTATTCGGGATATCGCCCCTGCAGGTGCTCCAGACCTAAATCCGGGGCAGATCGCGTCGTCCGAGGACGGGTGGATGGACCCCTCCATGGACGCCGCACACTCTTCGGCAGTAGAGCCGAACACAGACTCCGCCGTTAAGGGAATCTGCGTCACCGGACCCCCGGACCTGTGTTCGGATGTGGGTTCCAAACCGCGCGCGCCCGGGCCCATCGAGTCCGATTGGGCTCCAGTAATGGAGTTCACCGCTGCGGATATCTTTCAGCACTCCCCTTTGGCGATGTGCTAAATTCATTAAGGTCTCTCTCTCTATCAGGAGATTCCTAGCCGAACTATGTCCAGCTCGAGTGGGAAGTAGGCGACAAAGGAATTCGTTACCCACCCATCACCCACTTAATAGCCACTGTCAGTGATTTGACCGACGTGCTTGACTTCAACTCCGAAGAAATCGACGGTATAGACGACGATGCAGGAGAAGAAGAGGAACCACCGCCCACAGGGCGTTGGACAGCCACCTCTTCGTATGATATATACATGGTGGACACCCCCAAAGAAAACAATGGCGATGAGGCAACAGAAGATAACCCCTTAGGGAAGAAACCAAAGCATGGGCGTCATCGGCGCCGCTCTAAGCCCCGCCATAGCAATACCAGCACAGGAGAAGAAAACAACCCAGATGGTGCCGAAGAGGAATACAATCCTGATTAGCCTACCGTTAAACATGCCGAACAGGAACACGGGCAGGTCAGCCCAGAGGAACAGGCGATGGACGGATACGTGGAGGATGACAACTTTATGCCTCCCTCCAAAGACGAGGTGAGCCTCGACAACGATGAATTCGGCGTACCCGAAGATCCAATAGAGCAGGAGCACTTTAAGCGCCGGCTTATAGCCACTGCAAGAAGCCTGAAAAAGAACCAGTAGCAGCTCCAAGCTGATCAAGATCTACTCGCAGACAGATGGACCAAGGTCCTGGCGGCCGAGGAATACGGACTCGAGCCCCCCACCAAGGGTTAACCAAAGCACAAGTTGCTACCTCAATTAGAGAAGGAGGCTGTAGAGCCTACACTACCAGCACAAGACGAGGCTGACAGGCCACCTCGTGGCCGGGATAAAATGGCGTCTCAAACCAAATACCAGCCCGCACCCCCATGCCAGTTCACTACGGCCCGGGGCAATACGCAAGACCTGCGAGACATATTGGAAAACAACACAGGACAACCAAGATCGATCTACGGATCACGGGGGCGCGCCATAGCACATGACGATGACTGTCATGCCGGATAAACTAATAATAAGTCCGGCCATGCCGAACATAACCGACCAGACTTAGTCGGACTGCATCGTGACATAGCCTGGCACAGACGCACCACACACCTCCTCTGCTTCACCGATGAAGTAATGGATCATTAATTCCCAGAAGGGTTTAAACCCGTCAACATCGAATCATACGATGGCACAGCAGACGCCGCGGTATGGATCGAAGATTTCCTTCTCCACATTCACATGGCCCACGACGATGACCTACATGCCATCAAGTACCTTCCCCTTAAACTCAAAGGACCATCCCGACACTTGCTGCATAGCCTGTCGGAGAACTCCATCGACAGTTGGGAAAACCTGTAGGATGCGTTCCTCAACAACTTCCAAGGCACCTATAGGCGACCACCGGATGCTGATGACTTAGGTCACATTACCCAATAGCCCGGAGAGTCAGCCAGGAGATGCTGGACTCGGTTCCTACTAAAAAAGAACCAAATTGCTGACTGTCCGGACTCCGAAGCCATAGCAGCCTTCAAACATAGTATCCGTGACGTGTGGCTTGCCCGACACCTAGGCCAAGAGAAACCAAAATCCATGACGGCCTTAACGACACTCACTACCCACTTTTGTGCGGGCGAAGATAGCTGGTTGGCTCACAGCAACAAAGCAAACACCCCTGACACATTAGAGGCCAGAAATAGCATCCATAAACATCGACGCAACAAACATAAGCGTCCCAAGAATAATGATGCCCGTGAGACGGCAGTCAATGCCGGATTCCACGGCTCCCAGTCTGGTCAGCGGAAAAAGCCGCTTCAACAAAGCAATTCGGGCCTATCCGGTCTGGACCGCATACTCGACCGCCCATGCCAAATTCATGGTACCCCAGGATCGGCAGCCAATCATACAAATAGAGAATGTCGGGTCTTCAAACAAGACGGCCGGTCATACACCAAGAACAATAAAGGGGCCTCAAAGCAATGCAATACAGAGAAAAAGAAACTCCTATGCAAACCAACACCATGAGCGTTATAAACACCACCCTAGAGGTTGTCTCCGGATCACCGAATGATCACCATACCGGCGAGTCAGTCTTCGACACTATCCCCCTATACAGTAACTATTACGTACTGCCGGGGCGAACCACGTTGGCTCGATTCAACGTGGTACCATACCAGGCCCACATGACATAGTCACAATTACGGGCACGGCTGAACTCCACTTTGGCGCCAAAGAGCATACGGCCACTGAAGCAGTGAATTGTGCCTCCTTACCGAACCTTGATTCGGCAGTCAACCCCCCGGACACCAATAAAGGAGTCTGAACTACTTCATGGCAGGATAGCTCGGCTCGACCAGGCGCCAGTCAAACACCCCCGCATAAGTTGGGAAGGGCCACCCCCTGCGGTTCAACCGCTCCGTGGCGCATATACGTCCCTCAGCATTTTCTTTGCAGGATCTCTTTTGCGGATAATAGGACTGGCGCCAGGAAATCAGCCCGGATGTGCAAAGGGGGAGTCTTTAAACATTTCCCCAAAAGACAATCCGGACATACTTTGGATTCACACACAGCTCCCTAGGCCGTCATACCTCCTTTTTACAACATGAACAGTACCCATATGCATAAACATATTACTCGAATAAAACATGTAGAGTTATATGACGCTTATCCGCTATCATCTCTCATTGACATTTTTAGTCATAACGGCATCCGAATATCATGTTATGCCTTAAAACGCCAAGGGGCTTCATTGTACCTGCACTATGGCAACAAAGTCCGATCACCTTCTCGGTCGCTCGGCACCCCAAACTTATAGCATTATATGCATCAACTCCGGATGATGTCTTGGGTCATTAGTTGGGTTTGCCCGGCTCCCATGTTTTGGTACCTTACGTTCCGCAATATCGGCTAAGGTAGCGCTGGGAGAACTACTGCGATTGTGTCCCGGTTCTTCCGGACGAGCACCTCAGTAGAGAAAGCCGAAAACTGACTGTCATGATAAGGCGAGAGCTGGTCAGCTGTTCGAGCGGTTGTAAAATCTTTAAGGATTTATTCTGCATAATGCCATAATAAATGCAGAGTGCGATGGATTGGTCTACCGATCAGGTGCTGTTAGAGGCCCTCGTGCGGTCTTCCGAACACGAGGGGCTGCGCCTACCATACTCGAATTCCTATGGCTAAGTGAGAGTGATAAAGCCCTATAGTCTGATTGCCTGGTTCGCTGTGCTGAACACCTCCTTTATGGACCCAAGAATGGGGTAAAGAGTGTTCAGGTGTATCCCGAACACCCCCGTATTTCCTACATGGGAGCAGAAGCCGAGGACTGGCCAACTCTCAAGATTAACATATAAAACGTCCGCGCAGGAGGAAAAACTTTCATATAAAAGGCAAATACATAAATAAAGGTGACTTTGTTCCGCCTTACAAAGGACAACATGATTGCCTTCATGGAAATACAGTGTCTTTGGTACATTGCTCCGCCACAAGGCGGGCTCCTTTCAGGACACCATCATAATATAGTTCGGGCTTGCGGTGCTCCTTCCCCTCGGGTGGTCCCTCGGTCATCAGCGTTTCAGCATCCAGCTTTCCCCAGTGCACTCTCGCGCGGGCAAATGCCATTCGCACACCTTCTATACAAACTGACCGCTTAATGACATCAAGCCGAGGACAGGCACTCACAATTCGCTTCACGAGCCCAAAGTAACTACTCGGAATAGGCTCGGCGGGCCATAGCCGGACAATCAAATCCTTCATGGCTAGTTCGGCCGCATGGTGCAGTTCGACCAGCTGCTTCAGCTGATCGACGAATGGCACCGGATAATTCGGTGCCAAATACTGCGACCAGAAAAGCTTTTCCGTAATCTTCTTCTCCTTAGCTCGATAGAATTGAGAAGCATCAGATATGCTGCATGGAAGATCTGCAAACACCCCTAGAAAAATCAGAAGTCCATTTGTCACCTTGAATTTTTCCTGCTACGGCATAAACAATCGCTTTGAATAGCAAAAAGCCTTATGAGCCGCAATCTTCCTCGCCTCCTGAATGTCCTTCAGAGCACCTTGGGCTTCCTCCCGAGCATCAGTTGTGGCTTGGAGAGCTTGGGCGAGTTCGGATTCTTTCAATGATAGACTCTGCTCCAAAGTCTCACTTTTCTGCACGGCCTCCTGAAGTCGTTCAGCTTCAATGACCCTGGCCTCGTGCCTCTCGCGAAGGGCCTGTTCCGCGGCTGCCTTCTTTTCGGCTAAGGCCATAACCTTCTTCAATGCCTCAATTTCGGCATTCGGCCCTAGAGCATGCAATATACATACTTTCATTAGGCACACCTACTTAATTGTGCTAAACTTAACAAGGTTTTGACATACCTTGATTGTCCTCCAACTGCTTCTTCACCCGGCCAAGTTCTTCTTCGGCCAACTCCAGACACTGCTTCAGTCCGGATACTTCCGCAGTATGAGAGGGGGCAGTCGCTGCAGACGCCTGTTTATGAAGGAAGAGATATATGTCATGCATTGAGTCTCCTATGGAAGGAAATTTGATCCCCTATCCGGTCCTTCTTTCACCGGACAGTGTATCAGGGGCTACTATCTATACTATGACAAATCTTCTAAAAACTCCTAAAACTTACCTCCAAGCCTTTTATAAGGCTGATGCAGGATTCATTCAGTCCACTTTCAGTGGCCTGAACCTTCTCAATCACCATGCCCATAAGGGCGCGATGTTCATCGACAATAGAAGCACTCTTTAGCGCTGTCAATAAGCTGCCCTGCACCTCTGGTTGGACAGAGGTTGCCGGTGGAGCAGGATCACCTCCTCTAGTCAAGGGGAGTTGCCTGTCTAATCCCGGAGCCTCAAAGGTCTCTGGGACTGTGTCCGGCTGTGGGCCGAATCCAAGATCGCCCCCGCCGTCGACACTCAAGGGAGCCGCCGCTCCCGTATATCCGGCCCCTAAGGTACGCCCCTCCTGGTCTAGCTCCTTTTGGGACGACACCTTGGTGTCATGCCCGAGCTTAGGGGAAAGGGCCTTCGGAGGTGTCTCACTCTCTAGGGTATCTGAGCTCAACAAATCCTCCGATGAGGACCGTTCGGCACGAGACCTGGCCGAGCTGCAAAAAGTATGGCACCAATTAATTTATTGTGCCTCGGTAATCCTGGACGCACAGATGTGTTCGGATTTTGTGCACTTATGAGTTTTCCAGGGGCTGGGCCCTGGGATCCCACTTCGGGCTGCTATCCGTAGACATAGTGGATGCCTCTGGCAGGAGAGTTTTTCCCCTCTTAGGCAATTCGGCCTCAAGAGATGAGGAGGCCGTCCTTTTCTTTCCTCCCCCCATGGGGGACTCGTCTTCCTCCTCCTCCTCTTCCTCTTCAGAGGAGAGATGGGAATTGGAGTCTATGGATTTTGTGTCCGAAGCACCACGACAACGGAGGCTGCTCCTGGTCTCCTTGGCCTCTTTATGGGCCTCTTTCTTTGGTGCCTCGTAAGGTACTGGGACCAGCATCTTTGTCAGAAGTGGTCCGGCTGGTTCTTCTAGCAGCGGGGCTGGATAGTGTATCTGCCCCGCCTTCTTCGTCCATCCCTAAGATAATTGCGGGAAGCTCGTTAGGGCATCTTCCCCGGGATATGACAATGAAACATATGGATGGACAAAATATAATGACTACTTACCGAACTTGAGGGGCGGGACAGTTGGTACCCGCGATCTGCGGCGGAGTCCGGCCACGGTTTGCCGGACTTAAAAAGCACCTTCCAAATGTCCTTGTGCGAGGAGCCATAAAGCTCTCGCAAGGTCTGGTGCTTGGCCGGGTCATACTCCCACAAATTGCAGGCTCAGTGCTGACAGGGAAGAACCAGGCGGACCAACATCACCTGGACTACATCAACAAGCCTGATGGCCTTGTCTTCCATACCTTTGACGTGTATATGGATCACCGACAGTTCGTCAGATGAAGACCGGTTCAAGCCCTTCTTGGGCCAGGACGTAAGCCGTAAAGGGGCTCCGGATCGGAACTCAGGAGCAGCGGCCCACTTCTTGCCGCGCGGCTCAGTGATATAGAACCACTGCTGCTGCCACTCCTTGATGGAATCATTGAAAGTACCTGTTGGCCATGTGACCTTGGGCATCCTGCTCACCATGCCGCCTCCGCACTCGGTGTGCTCGCCATTTACCACCTTGGGCTTCACATTGAAGATCTTCAGCCATAAGCCGAAGTGTGGCATGATGCGGAGAAAGGCCTCACACACGACGATAAACGTCGAGATGTTGAGAAAGGAATTGGGGGATAGATCATGAAAATCGATCCCGTAATAATACATGACGCCGCGAACAAATGGGTGAAGGGGAAACCCGAGCCTGCGGACAAAATGAGGGAGGAGTATGACCCTCTCATAGGACTCCAGAGTAGGGACAATCTGTCCAGCCGTCGGAAGGCAGTGGCCGATTTTCTGGGCCAGGTATCTGGCCTCCCGAAGCTTTTTGATATCCTTCTCCTGGATGGTAGAGGCCATCCACTTGCCTCCTGCTCTGGATCCGGACATTTTCGGAGAACCTTTGTTGGTGGAGAAGATGAACGCTCGAGCGTTAGGGCTCAAGTGAAAGAGAATGGACGAGTGGAAGGAGAAGGCGTGGGTGAAAAGGAAGAGGTCTTTCCTCTTTATAGAGGTAATGAAACTTTGCGCCTCCCCGCTTGCCTGAAGAAACCTGCTGGTTCCCCACTCACCGCGATTGGTGGTGCGGTTCGGTTACCCACACCCGTATTGATGAGAATCCCGCGATAAGGGGGGCACGATCTCTGCTTCGACAAGATGTGCCAAGGAAACCGCCTCACAATATGCGCAGTAGCTGGTTGTAAAAAACGGTTCGAATAATGACCGGGCCGTGGCAAGATGTCACACTACGAAGAGTTGTCAGCGGATTAGATTTGTGGATTATTGTTCTCTGTACGGAGGTATGTGAAATTTGTCTTGCAGAGCCGGACACGATCCTTGTGTTCGAAATTTACCTTGGAGTATTCGAAGATGGAACCCGCCTTGAAATGCCGAAGACAATCTGCGCGCCGGACTCATCGTCATTGAAGCCTGGTTCAGGGGCTACTGAGGGAGTCCTGGATAAGGGGGTATCCGGACAGCCAGACTATATACTTTGGCCGGACTGTTGGACTATGAAGATACAAGATTGAAGACTTCGTCCCGTGTCCGGATGGGACTCTCCTTTGCGTGGAAAGCAAGCTTGGCGATTCGGATGTTAGATCTCCTTCTCTGTAATCGACTCTGGGTAACCCTAGCCCCCCTCCGGTGTCTATATAAACTGGAGGGTTTAGTCCGTAGGACAACAACAATCATACCATAGGCTAGCTTCTAGGGTTTAGCCTCTACGATCTCGTGGTAGATCAACTCTTGTAATACTCATATCATCAAGATCAATCAAGCAGGAAGTAGGGTATTACCTCCATCGAGAGGGCCCGAACCTGGGTAAAACATCGTGTCCCTTGCCTCCTGTTACCATCAGCCTTAGACGCACAGTTCAGGACCCCCTACCCGAGATCCGCCGGTTTTGACAATGACAGACGCCGCTGGCGCCGCCACCAACCCATGCCGGTCTGCCCGTTCCTCCTAGCTTAGATAATAAAGTTTAGGTTACCCAGTGATTCCCATACCATCGCCGCACTCCCCTGAGTTTTTAGATGAGGCTTGCGGTGTCCCTCCCCGCTAGATCCACATCCCTGCTCCAGAATGTCGCAGCCTAAGCTCGACCATGTATCCCGGGGAGCCTGACGAGTGTTCGACCAAGAAGAGATTTATCATGGCCTCTCCGACGGACGTTGGCAAGGTAGCCGCCGTTCGCCCCGACCTGTCGATCCCGGAGCAACACGTCACCGCAGAAGCCGGTAGAGACGTTGACTATGTTGCCATGCCGAAGGCTTCATGTCAGCGAGCTTGCGTTTACTGTATCTCGGGAAAGCTGGCTATGACATCAAGCTCGTCGACAGTAACGGCTTCACGCGGGTCATGTCATAGGTTACGTGGTCCATCCCCAACCCCTTTGGTTCAACCGCCGTCGATCTCTCCGACAACCCTGCCGCTGATCTCCTCCGCCAAGCAGCCAAGTATTTGCGATCCTTATACGCCATCGAGCCCATTTTGTCATTTCTGAAGGACACGTTCTATGGTGGCGGCTTAGGCTCCTCAATTGCCAAGTCAAATCTCATCGACCACGACTGATGTCTACTATGCAACCTTCTTCTTGTAGATGCCGTTGGGCCTCCAAGTGCATAGGTTTGTAGGACAGTAGCAAATTTCCCTCAAGTGGATGACCTAAGGTTTATCAATCCGTGGGAGGCGTAGGATGAAGATAGTATCTCTCAAACAACCCTGCAACCAAATAACAAAGAGTCTCTTGTGTCCCCAACACACTCAATACAATGGTAAATTGTATAGGTGCACTAGTTCGGCAAAGAGATGGTGATACAAGTGCAATATGGATGGTGGATATAGGTTTTTGTAATCTGAAAATATATAAACAGCAAGGTAGCAAGTGGTAAAAGTGAGCGAAAACGGTATTGCAATGCTTCGAAACAAGGCATAGGGTTCATACTTTCACTAGTGCAAGTTCTCTCAACAATGATAACATAATTAGATCATATAACAATCCCTCAACGTGCAACAAAGAGTCACTCCAAAGTCACTAATAACGGAGAACAAACAAAGAGATTATTGTAGGGTATGAAACCACATCAAAGTTATTCTTTCCGATCAATCCATTAGGCTATTCCTATAAGTGTCACAAACAACCCCAGAGTTCATAGTAAAATAACACCATAAGACACACATCAATCAAAACCCTAATGTCACCTAGATACTCCAATGTCACCTCAAGTATCCACGGGTTTGATTATACGATATGCATCACACAATCTTAGATTCATCTATTCAAACCAACACAAATAACTTCAAAGAGTGCCCCAAGTCAAGACAAAAACGTGTGTCAACCCCTATGCATAGATTCCCAAGGTCACGGAACCCACAAGTTGATCACCAAAACATACATCAAGTGAATCAATAGAATACCCCATTGTCACCACAGGTATCCCACACAAGACATACATCAAGTGTTCTCAAATCCTTAAAGACTCAATCCAATAAGATAACTTCGAAGGGAAAACACAATCCATTACAGGAAGATAGAGGGGGAGAAACATCATATGATCCAACTATAATAGCAAAGATCGCGGTATATCAAGATCGTGCCAAATCAAGTACACGAGAGAGAGAGATCAAACACATAGCTACTAGTACATACCCTTAGCCCCGAGGGTGAACTACTCCCTCCTTGTCATGGAGAGCGTCGAGATGATGAAGATGGCCACCGGTGATGATTCCCCCTCTGACAGGGTGCCGGAACAGGGTCCCGATTAGTTTATGGTGGCTATAGAGGTTTGCGGCAGCGGACAAGTCAGGGGGGCCCACAGGGAGTCCACGAGGTTATGTTCTAGAGGTTTGGGGATTTATAGGAGAGGTTGGCGTCGAGAACAAGTCAGGGGGGCCCACAGGGAGTCCACGAGGCAGGGGCGCTCCCTCCACCCTCATGGGGCCCATGGGACTCCCCTCCGGTAACTCTTCGTTCCAGTATTTTTTATATTTTCCAGAAAATTCTCCGTTGATTTTCAGTGCATTCTGAGAACTTTTATTTCTGCACAAAAACAACACCACGGTAGTTCTGCTGAAAACAACATTAGTCCGGGTTAGTTCTAACCAAATCATACCAAAATCATGTAAAAAATATTATAAACATGGCATGAATACATAAATTATAGATACGTTGGAGGCGTATCAGCATCCCCAAGCTTAATTCCTGCTCGTCCTCGAGTAGGTAAATGATAAAAATAGAATTTGTGATGTGGAATGCTACCTAATATATTTATCAATGTAATCTTCTCTATTGTGGCAAGAATATTCAGATCCATAAGATTCAAAACAAAAGTTTAATATTGACATAAAAACGATAATACTTCAAGCATACTAACAAGGCAATTATGTCTTCTCAAAATAACATGGCCAAAGAAAGCTTATCCCTACAAAATCATATAGTCTGGCTATGCTCCATCTTCATCACACAAAATATTCAAATCATGCACAACCCCAGTTTCAGCCAAGCAATTGTTTCATGCTTTAGTATTCTCAAACTTTTTCAACTTTCACGCAATACATGAGCATGAGACATGGACATAGCACTATAGGTGGAATAGAATGGTGGTTGTGGAGAAGATAAAAAGGAGAAGATAGTCTCACATCAACTAGGCGAATCAATGGGCTATGGAGATGCCCATCAATAGATATCAACGTGAGTGGGTAGGGATTGCCATGCAACGGATGCACCAGAGCTATAAGTGTATTAAAGCTCAAAAAGAAACTTAGTGGGTGTGCATCCAACTTGCTTGCTCACGAAGACCTAGGGCATTTTGAGGAAGCCAATCATTGGAATATACAAGCCAAGTTCTATAATGAAAATTCCCACTAGTATATGAAAGTGACAACATAGGAGACTCTCTATCATGAAGATCATGGTGCTACTTTGAAGCACAAGTGTGGTAAAAGGATAGTAGCATTGCCCCTTCTCTCTTTTTCTCTCATTTTTTGTTTGGGCCTTCTCTTTTTTTATGGCCTCTTTTTTTTCATCCGGAGTCTCATCCCAACTTGTGGGGGAATCATAGTCTCCATCATTCTTTCCTCACTGGCACAATGCTCTAATAATGAAGATCATCACAAATTTTATTTACTTACAACTCAAGAATTACAACTCAATACTTAGAACAAAATATGACTCTATGTGAATGCCTCTGGCAGTGTACCGGTATGAGAAATGAATCAAGAGTGACATGTATGAAAGAGTTATGAACGGTGGCTTGGCCACAAATACGATGTCAACTACATGATCATGCATAGCAATATGACAATGATGAAGCATGTCATAGTAAACGGAATGGTGGAACGTTGCATGGCAATATATCTTGAAATGGCTATGGAAATGCCATAATAGGTAGGTATGGTGGATTTTTTAGGAAGGTAATGGTGGGTGTTATGGTACCAGCGAAAGTTGCGTGGCAGAAGAGAAGCTAGCAATGATGGAAGGGTGAGAGTGCGTATAATCCATGGACTCAACATTAGTCATAAGGAACTCACATAAAATCTATAAGTCACAAAAACAAAGTACTACACTCATGATCCTAGGGGAAGGGTTGGTAGGAGTTAACCATCACGTGATCCCGACCTCCACTCATAAGGAAGACAATCAATAAATAAACCATGCTCCAACTTCATCACATAACAGTTCACCATACGTGCATGCTACGGGAATTACAAACGTTAACACAAGTATCTCTCAAATTCACAACTACTACACTAGCATGACTCTAATATCACCATGTTCATATCTCATAACAATCATAAAGAATCAAACTTCTCATAGTATTCAATGCACTTTATATGAAAGTTTTTATTATATGCCTCTTGGATGCCCATCATATTAGGACTAAATTCATAACCAAAGCAAATTACCATGCTGTTCTAAAAGACTCTCAAAATAATATAAGTGAAGCATGAGAGTTCATCTATTTCTTCAAAATAAAACCAATGTCGTGCTCTAAAAAGATATAAGTGAAGCACTAGAGCAAATGACAAACTACTCCAAAAGATATAAGTGAAGATCAGTGAGTAGTTGAATAATTATGTGACTATGTGAAGACTCACTAACATTTAAGAATTTCAGAACTTGGGATATTATTCAAACACCAAGCAAAACAAAATAAAATAAAATAACGCTCCAAGCGAAACACATATCATGTGGTGAAAAAAATATAGCTCCAAGTAAGTATACCGATGAAGGAAGACGAAAGAGAGGATGCCATCCGGGGCATCCCCAAGCTTAGGCTCTTGGTTGTCCTTGAATATTACCTTGGGATTCCTTGGGCATCCCCCAACTTAGGCTCTTGCCAGTCCTTATTCCATAGTCCATCGAATCTTTGCCCAAAACTTGAAAACTTCACAACACAAAACTCAACAAAAAACTCGTAAGCTCCGTTAGTATAAGAAAATAAATCACCACTTTTGATACTGTTGTTAACTCATTATAAATTCCTATTGGTGTAATATCTACTGTATTCCAACTCCTCTATGGTTCATACCCACTGATACTACTCATAGATTCATCAAAATAAGCAAACAACACAATGAAAACAGAATCTGTCAAAAACAGAACAGTCTGTAGTAATCTGAAAAATCCTGGACAAATTAGTTCCACCTAAGAAATTTGTGCACCAATCAATAGCAAAAAGAATCAGGTCAAAATCACATTTTAATAAGATTTTGGAAATTATTTACTGAGCGCAAATGTTTTTGATTTTCAGCAGGATCAACACAACTATCACCACAAGCTATCCTAAAAGCTTTACTTGGCACTTTATTGAAACAAAAGCTATAAAACATGATTACTACATTAGCTTAATCATGTGAACACACAAAAACAGTAGGGATAAATATTGGGTTGTCTCCCAACAAGCGCTTTTCTTTAATGCCTTTTTAGCTAGGCATGATGATTTCAATGATGGTCACATAAAAGATAAGATTAAAACATAATGGGAGCATCATGAAGAATATGACTAGCACATTTAAGTCTAACCCACTTCCTATGCCTAGGGATTTTGTGAGCAAACAACTTATGGGAACAATAATCAAGTAGCATAGGAAGGTAAAACAAGCAAATCTTTGAAACTTTAAGCACATAGAGAGGAAGTTTGATATTATTGCAACTCCTACAAGCATATATTCTTCCCTCATAATAATTTTCAGTAGCATCATGAATGAATTCAACAATATAACCACTACATAAAGTACTCTTTTCATGATGCATAACCATAGAAAATTTATTACTCTCCACATAAGCAAATTTCTTCTCATGAATAGTAGTGGGAGCAAACTCAACAAAATAACTATCATGTGAGGCATAATCCAGTTGAAAATTAAAATCAAGATGACAAGTTTCATGGTTATCATTATTCTTTATAGCATACATGTCATCACAATAATCATCATAGATAACAACTTTGTTCTCATAATCAATTGGAACCTCTTCTGAAATAGTGGATTCATCACTAAATAAAGTCATGACCTCTCCGAATCCACTTTCATAATTATCACAATAAGATTCAACACCCTCCGAAACAGTGGGATCATTACTTCCTAAAGTTGACACTCTTCCAAACCCACTTTCATCAATATAATCATCATAGATAGGAGGCATGCTTTCATAATAATAAATTTGCTCATCAAAACTTGGGGGACAAAAAATATCATCTTCATCAAACATAGCATCCCCAAGCTTGTGGCTTTGCATATCATTAGCATCATCGATATTCAAGGAATTCATACTAACAACATTGCAATCATGCTCATCATTCAAAAATTTAGTACCAAACATTTTAATGCATTCTTCTTCTAACACTTTGGCACAATTATCGGAATCCTTATTTTCACAAAAGACATTAAAAAGATGAAGCATATGAGGCATCCTCAATTCCATTTTTTTTTGTATTTTTCTTTTATAAACTAAACTAGTGATAAAACAAGAAAATAAAAGACTCGATTGCAAGATCTAAAGATATACCTTCAAGCACTAACCTCCCTGGCAATGGCGCCAGAAAAGAGCTTGATGTCTACTACGCAACCTTCTTCTTGTAGACGTTGTTGGGCCTCCAAGTGCAGAGGTTTGTAGGACAGTAGCAAATTTCCCTCAAGTGGATGACCCAAGGTTTATCAATCTGTGGGAGGCGTAGGATGAAGATGGTCTCTCTCAAACAACTCTGCAACCAAATAACAAAGAGTCTCTTGTGTCCCCAACACAGCCAATCACTACAAAAAAATACACTTTCGTGATGATACGTGTTTGTCATAGTAGGTCGCGTTTTTTGTCATGCATGTACATCCATGAAGATTTTATGACAGAATCAAGATAGTCATACATGTGTTGTCGTAGAAATGTTCCATGACATTACCAAGATTATCATCACGGAAGTGTCCACTTCCATAACGATAAATCACGCGTCACAGTAGTGCTTTCGTCAAGGGTGACTGACACGTGGCATCCACCGTAACGGAGCACCGTTAAGCTATCAGGTCGGGTTTTAGATCCGATAACCCGTTAACAGCCCAAACCAATGGGAAATTTCCACGTGTAAAATTCTGATTGGCCGGAGGGAACACCTGTCAGCTCATTAGTGGGCCAGATGTCGCCCGTCCATTGGAGGAGACATGCCTATGATACATCGACACATGGCTGGGCCCAACAGAGGCCCATATAGGTTAAAAATGCCAGCCCAGTCAAAGGCCCGTAGTACTTACTTAGGTACTAGTGGGCCATCCCAATAACGGCCTGCTTAATAAATGCCCATTTACGGCTCAAAGCCAGATCTGGCCCGTTAATTGTTCGCTGAATATTTGGGCCCATTTACAGCCCGAAGCCAGATCTGGCCCGTTAATTGTTCACCAAATATTTGGGCCCAATTACAGCCCAGTGACTTTTGGCCTATTAGAGGCCTGATGTAGACATGGGCCCATTCCAGCCCGTTGTGACTTTTGGCCTGGGAATGGCCCGTGCTGCCCATGGGCCATATATGGTCCGACGGGACATCAGGCCCACTAACAGCCCATGATAAAGGTGGCAACAGTTAAGCCCAACATAACTTTGGGCCTGTTAAAGGCCTGTCACATAATTCGGCCAGTTGATGCCTGTACTAAGCTTTCAGCCTCTTAAAGGCCCATGATATCAGTGGGCCAACTAAGGCCCGAGATATGTTCCGGCCTGGTAACGGCCCGTGACCTAACTAGGCCCAAAAAGGCCCGGTCTACATTTCAGCCTGCTGAAGGCCCGTCGACGACTAGTGAAAATTGAGGCCCAACATGCATTTCGGCCTGCTAAAGGCCCATGGTTTAATCTGGGCCATAATAGGCTAGTACAATATTCAGCCTGTTAATGGCCCAACGCTACCTAGGCCAAACAAAGCGTTGGGTCCACAAAAGGCCCAACTAAAATATAGGCCGGTGTAAGTTGTGGGCCTGTCGCAAAGTGTGAAGGCCCCAGTCATTCGGGCCCAAGAAAGACGCAGGCCGGCCCAATTGTGGCCCGCTAAAAACCAGGCCCGTTAGAGTCGAATGTTTCGGCCCGGTCGACTACATCTGATTTTTCTCAAATAGCAAATGATGGAAGTAACTAGCAAGAATTAAGAACAAACCTACTCTATACAATAAAGAAATTACAGCATAGTAACTAAGAATAATTTTACACTATACAATAAAGGATTTAAGGTATATTACATCCACTCAGCATCGAAGTTCGCCACCAGTGATCATAAACCGCAACGAAGAAGTAGATTACAAAAACTGGGCACCATTGCAGCGTAACAAAATAATACTGAACTGAGACCACTTCCAAGATAGTTCAAGAAAGGTTAGCCTTGCGGGGGACTGCTGCGCAAGCTGCTGAGCAAGGCTGTGAGACCGACCTAGCATGTCGGTCATAGCTTCCAGGTGTAGCTGTTTAGCGATGAGGTTCTCATTGGTGTTCTCCGCAATCTTTCTTAGAGATAGGACTTCAAGTCAAAGTTGAGTTGCAGAATGCCTTTCTGCTAGAACTTGGGACTGAAGAAGTTGAATTGATTCAGACAACGAATTCTGTGAGCTTGTCTGACTGCTAGTCTCAAGTAACTTGAACACTGCATCAAGACAAGACTTTGGGGTTGTCTCGCTATCTTCAAGATGTTTTGCCTTCTTTGCTGCAATATATGTTGGGTTTGTCTCACAGCCTTCAGCAGACTTGTGCATGCCATCAGGCATATCACCCTTAAACAAAGTAGATAGATGACAAATTTTGCATGTGTATAAACAAAGATGATAACCGTGCTGTCAATTCCGTCCAATTTGAAATTACAAAATAAAGAGTAAGTTCAAAATATCAATAGCATAATTTGGCATTGTTCATAATGCGGGGAGCTTCACCACACTACTGGATTACCATGTCAACATAACAAGCATAGATGAAGGGCAAAGAAAATCATTGTATCTATTTTGGTTAATGTGCATGGCATGTTGTTCATATCATCAGCAACATCAGTAAGATAAAACAGGAGATGACAAGGTGCAAACATGCGCTGCTTCACCACACACTTGATTATAGATCCACAAAACAAGCATACATATAGGGAGTATTGAGTAATGTGCATGGTATGAATAAGGAATTTGGTTTTACAAGTAAAACTTAGAACTTACGGTTCTTGCAAACATGCATTTTGGTAGAAACAGCAAACTAAACAGCAGTAAACAATAGGGAGTATGAGCAAATTAAACAGTAGTTGAGGATAAAGGCTTTACAAGGACTGACTTACATTAACAGTTAACACCGGCTTTATAATGCCCTTCTCCATGTCAAGGGAAGGATAACTCAAGAATTTCAGCACAGGATCTTCTTCATAAGCATTTCCTGCACTCTACATTTTGTAGAGAGTAATTATAGATATGATAATACTGGAAGGGATAGAGGATAATGAAGATAAAATGCAGATTGATGCTACATAATCAACTACCAATCCCTGGAAGTACAAGAGTTACAAGACAAAATGTACTGACAAGAGCAATGGGCTACACTTCTGCACTGGCATTGTCTGTGTATTCTACTTGTTGGTAAGATTAAATATAGATCTGATCTTTTTTAGTAAATGGTGGGCGAGGGAGATAAGATGCAGAATGCTACACAATGAACCAATCCCTCTTCCCATAATACAAGAGTGTTTTGAACACTGGTGTATTGTACAAAACGTTCTTATATTATGGGACGGATGGAGTAGCTGTTAATGTAAGTACAGTGATAGACGACGTTCAAACCTCTTCAAAAGCATTGGGTTGATTCTAAAATTATGTAAGAGTCCATACGAATCTTATAATGACCACCTAATGGACGATTACGAGGCTAACATGTGCAGTGATGCTACATGATCAAACAACTATGAAAGTAAGTATGGTCATACAGGGCAAGAGGTACTTACAAGAGCAATGCAGTGTGCAGTATAGTTGTGAGATTTTGTGGTCCCTTGAGAATGAATGTTCTTCTGCTAACAGTTTTCATACAAGTGAGACATTAAGGCAAATGCAGAAATGTAGTTCAAATTGTGATGTGATATCATAGACAGTACCTTATGCTGCAACCGAGACCAATGTGTGACAAGATTATTCCAGTTACTGTCGGATAAATGTAGCACCGGAGACTTTATAGAAATTTCATTTAGAGGGTTGCCATCAAAGTGCGCTTGCCTCAGGTAGGAACGATACTTCATCAACGAGTGCTTGAAAAGCGCAACCAACCCTTGCACGTCTTCACTATCCAGTTTGCTCCTCGCCTATTTAAAAGAATGAAATCTTGTGTCTTCTGTCAGCAGAAACATATGCAGTAATGACCATGAATAACATTAGTACATTACTTACGCGTAAGTTGCGGAGGAAGACTGGAAATTGTTTTGTGTCTGCAGTATAATTTTTCCATGAATTAAAGATGCGCACAATGTTCCTAACAACAATATAAGCTTCATCTTCTAAACGGGGAAGAAATGGAACAGGGGTCCTATTTGCTGAAATTGGGGCTCTCTCTGGTTCGAAAAGGGATTTGGCAACTGGACTTGGTGTACACTTTGCTAGAATGGGGGTTTTGCGTCGTAGAGCTGGTGCTATGTCAACTGGCATAATCATACTGTTTGATGCAGTTGGGGTCTGCTGAGTTGGGGCATCAGAAATGACCAGTGTAGTAGGGGTAGAGTCTGCTAGAGTTGGGGTGTTTTGTGGGTCAGGTGATATTGCAACTACACCTAATGGGCTATTTGATTTATCAGGTGCCACTACCTTTTCCAAATACTTTGCTTGTGCTCCTCCACGATCAGCAATCGCCCTCTTCCTTTTGAATGTCTAATACACAAGAACAACATTTGAATGGATAAATATGGTATGATGACAGATGGAATATGTCCTGACTACTGAAAATGGATAGGCAGGGCGTATTCACATACACGATGTGTAAACTAAGCTAATGGCAGTTCAACAAAGTAGAAGCAATGCAAAGCATCAGTTGCAAAATATGTGCAACCAATGTAACCTTGGAAAGTTAGAGCAAGCACCTTGATGGGTGAATAAGATAGTGCATCTTCCTCTGACTCCTCCACTAGGGAGCTACATTGACTTAGGTCTCCCTCTAGCTCAGAGTCACTGTTAGGATCATATTCTGAGCATGAATCTGTAGTTGGAGAGCATTTGCATTGCATTGCATCCAGACTTGATTTCAATCCCTTAATGCCAAGTTTGACAGCCATGGCATTGTTCTGCTTTATTCTTTTCTTGCGCGCAAGCTCATAATCATTATGATGCTGTTCAGAATCTGAGATTCAAGAAAACATAAAAAGTAGTCAGATTATCTATGGAATGCATTGCGGATTCAACTTGAAGAGTGTCTCCCTATAAACCCCTGCATATGCAAAGTTCACCCCCCAACTGTGCTGACCAGACCACACACAGAAATACAAACCCCTTATATCTCTATAACAGGCAGACACACATTTCAAAACTGAAGTAGGAACATTAGAATCATATGAAATTCGTATTTGAACAAATAAACTAAGGAATTATGAGTGGCATAATGTTTAGCTTCAAGGGTGGAGTGTTGGTAGTGCGACAGAAAGCAAGTAGGCAGATTGTATTCCATGTAAAAGATCGAAACCTATGTAAAAGCTGGAAATGACACTTTCTTTCTATACAATGCAGTGTTCGTTGCCCACACATGATGGAAGAGATCACATAGAGAAATACTATTCACTCATATCTAAGGTTATAGTATTTAGAAACAGGGTGGTCCACCCTAAAAGAACATTGACAACAAATATGACAAGGCAAGCATAGATGTAGTGAATCAATCGTTTACTTGTGAGCTTACTAGGACAAGTATGCAGAATTGTAACAGTAGTGAGAGACCATCCAAAATCTGAATCAAGAAGTTTGTCTAGCACTTATTGTTTGCAACTAATCGACGTGAATAATTGGATATTATATCAAATGAGTAAGAAATACAAGTAAATTTGTCAACAAACCTGGCTTGCAGTAGTAATCTGGGTCAATGTCACTACGACCAATAATCCAAAATGACTAGTGTCTGTTCCGAGGGCCGGAATTTTGAAAACCATGTGAACTTTAAAGGTACTAAAGATTACCGAAATACATCTGAACCATTAAGTGTAGGTAGCACTGAGCACACAACAAACCCTAATGACAGTCCTGCCTAATGAGTAATGAATCAATTAGAAAATGGGTGATGAGGAGTGGTTGCTGAGTGTTGAGGACGTATCTCAGGATAAATCGGGTTGGCTTGGTGGGTGCTGCACGCCTAAGCCCTAAACGGAATGGGAAGGTAGGCACGGTGGCACGCCCGGGCAGCGGTGACGCTGTTGGGCGAGCGGCTCCTGGCCTCCTGTTAGTCCGGTGTCTCCTCCTAGAGTCATGCAGTCTAGGTACGGCAAGTTGCCGGCAAGGCAGGCGGCTGGGGGCGAGTAGAGATCGGAAGCGCCCAGCAGAACAGAGGGGAATCGGGGCCTGGGACGACCCAAAATCCCAGGGTGGGCCGGCCCACCATGGGCACCCTGTAGAGATACACACCCGAGAGGTGAACATGCATTTTCTAAACTAATTTAGGAACATTTAACTGACCAATTAAACGACTCTATTTTAATAATATCATATTCGTATTTGAACAACTAAGCTTGTTTAGCTTGATGGGTGGAGCAGTGCTATTATGACACGAAGCACGTATTCTGATCGTATAATGATCATAAAAGGGGGAAACTCTAAGCATATTTTTTTTAGCAAAAGAGGGTTTCCCCTATGATTTCTATTAAAGAAACCACCACGGAACCAACATGATCAATTAAACCCTAAGCATGATCAATTAAACCGTATTATGATTGTGCCATGGTAGATTTGAAGCTGCAAACCGGAGAAATGATACTTAGCATCCATTGTTTGCTTCTAACTAAGAACTAAATTCTAAGAGCTAAAAACAAAGTAAAGTAGCCAAGTTAAGATCTATTTTCTGGTTGAGATCAAAAAGTTGAGAAGATATGAAGTACCACCTCTCTTGCGGCGCCGTGTAGGCATCGGGGGTGTGATGGCTGTCAGTGGCGTTGAAGCAGATCTGCGACGGTAGATGGGTGCATCGGGGGATAAGTCCCATTGCGGTGGAAGAGAAGGTTGTGTGAGCAGTCCTGACAAAGAGGATGATGGCGCCGATGAAACGAGAGGACCTGATGCAAGGCTATTAGTCTGTCGCCGTGGATGAGAAATGTCCATCTCTAGCAGTGGATGACGCGGTCTTGGTAGGCGCTCCGGCATGGTGGAGGACGGTGGAGATGGATGTGGTGGAGGATGGTGGCGATGGATGGGGTGGCGGACGGAGGTTGGTGTGGGGATGGTGTTCTAGCACGGATGGTGTATGAATGGGAAAATGGAGGGAGAGGTATGGGTAACCATGTTTTTGGGACACGCCTATCTGAAATATGGGAAAGTTACGAACTTAGCCCCTGTTTAAAATTTGGACATCTCGTCAGTTGGGGATAGGACGGTAATCTCGCATCTCGACAATATTTTCCCAGCGCGCTTTCGGGCGACGAGAGGATGGTTGGCGCCCATGGTTCGTGCCCACGGTGTATGAACGGGGCTGATAGGTAGACCGGTTGTGTCACATGTGAGTGAAGTTACAAACCTGCCCCTATTGGAAATATTTTCCTACATCGATTTCGGCCGAGTCGAGTTTGTTTGCCGCCCACCATGTATGAATGGGGAAATGGAGGGAGAAACAGAGGTCTTTCAGACAAACTTGAATCAAATGTGTTTTGCCGCCCATGTTTGGCGCCAACGTGTCGGAATGGGCTCAGAGGCGGTCGTGTCACGTCTAATTGAAGTTACTAACCTACGCCTATTTAGAGCAGTGGAAATCGGTCCGATGGATTATCCGTGTAATGGGTAGACAGTAATTTCCATCTCCCAAACACTTGGCTTTGGGCAGCCGACGTGGGAGTGGACATTTTGCCGCTTCTTTCGAATTTTGGGACAATAAGCATCCACGTTTACCCTGGCAACTAAATTCGAATCCATTTTGTACTCCTATATGGATATTTATAAATCATTCTATGTGTTTTTATATATCTTCAGAAGGACAATAAAGATGTATTCCACTGTCATATATGAATATGGTTTACAAATGCCGATACTCAAATTCAGAAGCTAGAATCCAGTTTAAGGTGAATTCAAATATTTGGAACACTTCATGTCCAACTCAAATGTCACACGCAACATAATGTGTAATCCCATTTAGATATGTACACAAGCGATGTTTGAAGATTCAAATACCGAGTCAATCAACCAAGAATGTACAGAACTAACAGACATATAAACACTTATAGAGTATATGGATCAATAATATCAACTAACATACATAAGCCAGGCCGATGTACTTTTTTTGCTACAACAACATCCTTTTTTAGCCAAGCTACTACAGCATCTTGGCCCTTTCCGATGCGTGCCACTTATGGTCCATCTATACTACTATTATTGTTGAATGCACATTTAGCCCGGTTGGCATATTTGTAGGTCTGGCACAGCAATCAAAATGAAATGTCTCCCAGTCTTATCAATTAATACAGACTTGTGCTCAAATAAAATTACAAACCAAAAAACAAAAAACAAAAAAAATTATTACATGATCTCTAAAACAAATGGTTTGATTGATTACATGAACGAACAACACAAAAGTTATTCAATGATGGAAAGAACATTTCACCTATGATTTACCAAGTGGGAATTTAATTTCCTTTTTTCCTTCAGGACCTTAACAATGTGGTCAGTCTCAGCTTACTTCATTTTGAAATCCACCAAATATTTAATGGTTGTCTTGAGTGCTGCTTGTGATTGTGCTGTTTGCTTCCTCAATATGTCAACTTCATCTCTAAGTGCAGAAGCGGAATCTCTTTCTACCACTAGTTTAGCCTCTAGAGCATCAGCAGTTGGCAATTCATAATGCACGATTGGGCCGGTGCCACTGCTGTGGGATGATACAACGTCCATGGGGACCTCGCTTTTTGATCTTGGGCTAACCTGTTTTGCCATTAAAGTTCCGATTGGATTCAGAAAAGTTGAAGTTAGCAAAACATCTTAACTGGGAGTTATAACAGCAAACCAGTTAAACAAACAAGGAATTGAAGAGTTTCAATTGGATGCTGAAAAGTAGTTATTAACATCATTGTAACCCGTTGTTGCAGCAGCAAAGCAGTTAAACAAACAAGTAGCTATTTAAGTTCAGGCAAACAGGTAATTCTTAGCAGTAAGTATCAAACACATAGTTAGACGCAGTCTATAATAGGATTAACAGGCTGTGGCATTACATAAATAGTAGCAAACTGAATTAAGCCAAGCAACATAATTGAACAATTTTGCAATAAGTGACTAACTAAAATTCCGAGAAGCATGTAACTAAACTTATGCTAGTTCTTTGTACAGGCACACTGCAACTTCTTTTTTGCTTACAAGGTTGTACGAAGGAGTCCATGGCACCATTTTCTTGGATACGCAGTCCCAATACTTCTTTCTTCCCACACTGCATTGGTAAGCCGAATGGTTAATCTGGTAAGATAGTGCGTCCTTGATATGTTATATGAGGACGTGTAGTCAAACTAGTTGTAGCCACACATATCACACTGGCTTTTACTGTATATTTCATGCGATTACTTTTGGCATATCGAGATCTAAGCAATCTACAATAGGATGAAAAGACTGGCATCCTTCACATTATTGGCGAACTCAGTTCATAGAAACAAGCAATTTAACCATTCTGTGGGTAAATCAAAAGCGCCACTGGAATATTTTTCACTACCCCAATCATACACGCAAAAAGGGGCGACGTCACCATAGGGGCTGGTATGGGCGGCCGCCTCGGGTGGCTGGAAAGTGTGCACCATTTTGAGTCGTCCAGGTTGGCCCTGGCTAGTTTTGTTCATCCCAACGCACGAGCAGGCAATATGAAAAGTGAAGAAAAATGTTTCAATTTGGATGGGCCAATAACATAAGTGCAAGGCAGACCCTATAGCAGGCTCACGGCCCAAATGAGCGCCTCCCATATCGATCGACAGCAGGAAAAATCCCAATTCATTCGCTCCAGCCTCCAGTCTGCTTCGCTCCTAACCTAGCCGCCGACAGACCGACACAGCACTTCCTCGCGCCCTCGTTGGAGTGCGGTCGCCGGGTGTAACGCCCCGGATTCGATGCGCCAGGTGTCCGCCAGTTATTCGCCGTTGTTGCCATGTCATTTTCTTGCGTGTTGCATTTTATCATGTCATCATGTGCATCTCATTTTGCATACGTGTTCGTCTCATGCATCCGAGCATTTTCCCCGTTGTCCGTTTTGCAATTCGGCGCTCCTATGTCCTCCGGCGTCCCCCTCTTCTCTCTTTTCGTGTGCGGGTGTTAAATGTTCTCAGAATGGACCGAGTCTTGCCAAGCGGCCTTGGTATACCACCGGTAGACCGCCTGTCAAGTTTCGTGCCATTTGGAGGTCGTTTGATACTCCAATGGTTAACCGCGTAGCTCGAAAGCCTCCTTCTCTTTGCAGCCCAACACCCCTCCAAAGTGGCCCAAAACCCAGCAAACTCCCCTCCATGCTCTCGGTCATTCGATCACGATCGCGTGGCCGAAAACCGTGCGTCAATTGGACTCTCCTAGCTCCCTCTACCTATAAATATGTGCATCTCCCCCGAAATCCCGGTCTAACCTTAGCCATCTTCATCCTCACGCCGCCGGACACGTCCGCCTAAGCCGGACATGTCCGCCGGACACCTCAGCCTGGCGAATCAGATTGCGCCACGTCACCCCGCCGCCGACCTTCCCCTGCGCCGCCGCCGTGGCCATCTCCGCCTCCGGCCGGGCGCC
>NC_057810.1:563132992-563140088 GCF_018294505.1 Triticum aestivum | reverse complement strand
GTCGCGGCGCCGCGCCTCGCCGCGCCCCGCCTCCGGCCTCCCCCGTTGTCGCCGGCCATCTCCGAGCCGGATCCGGCCAGATCCGGCGGGGGCGCTTCCTCCCCGACCTCTCCCGCAGCTCCGGCCGCCGTCTCCCTCCTCTCCGACCGTTCTCCGGCGAAGATTACGACGAGGTTGACTTTTCCCCTTCCCCGAAAACGCTTGTCCCGAATATTTTGCATTTTCATGCCATGTTCATCGCATCATATCTCTGCATCCGTAGCTCCGTTTTGTGCGTGTAATATGTCAAATTGTTCGTCTCAACGAGTACTTTATTTCATTCCATTGTATCATGTTCATTTGACCTCATCTTGATGCCTGAATCATCGTTGCAAGAGTGCTTCATGATGTTGTCTGCTGTCTGTTAACAGAACATGCACTTTTGTCATTTTTGCCATGTTTGATGTGTGCATCCTATGAGGTTGATGTCTACATGTGTTTTGATCTATGCCATGTATTCTTTACAGAGGTGCTTACTATGTATTTTTGTGATCAATGTGGTGACTAGCACAAGCATGCTAACTAGGCTTCGTAATGTTGCTGATTTTAGTCCCTGTCTGCTGTTATTTTGATGCCATGTAAACATGTTGCTACAGAGAGATGCATGCATATTTTGAGATACTTCAGTAAGGGTGTTTTGAACATATGGTTATGCTCTATCCATTCATGCCCCTGTTTGCAATTATGGAGTAGCCTAGCATGTCCTTTTCTTGCTCCACTTTTGCTACAAAATGTTTCCTGGCAGATTGTTTACATGTTATTCAATTTTGCCAAGGTTGTTGTAGTTGATCCTTGCATGCTATGAACTTGTTCTTGCCTTGGTTTGTTTCATAAACATGTCTTCTTGCTGATGCTATGCCTATCGTTTCATGCAATGACTTGTGGTGAGTGAATCAAGCTTGTGAAGTAGTGTACTTGCTGTTACTATTTTGCTAGGCTGAATCTGTTATTTCGTGATGCTATGTAAACCTGCTTATACTAATCATTCTATGCATGATCTGGAGATGTTCACTAAGAGTGTTTTGTTCTACATGTTATGCTCTAACTACCCATGCCCCTGGTTGCATTTATAGCTTGCTGTAGCTTGTTCATATCTTGCTCCAAAGTTGCTATATAATGTTGCTGTCAGCCTGTTAACATTAAGTTCAGTTGTTGCCATGATTGTTGCTAGTGTTCCATGCACCCTATGAACTTGCTCTTGCCATGCTTAGCTTCATAAACATGCCTTCTTATTGTTGTTTGTCTTGCCATGACATGTTTTGCTCTGTAGTGAGTTGCACAAGCTCATCTACATGCCTTCATAATTCTGTTTCTGCTATGCATGAATCTGTTTTATAACTTGCCATGTTTACGTGGGTGCCATCATATTTTCTGATCCTTTTTGTCTTATGGTCAGTAAGGGACTTTTGTTCTATGCAAATAGTAGATTCATGCCATGCCTTTGTTTTCCATGATAAGTTCCTGGAACATGTTGTTTGATAGCTCTAAACATTGCAACCTGATGTTATTTTCTGCAAAGTCTGAACTGTTATTATTTGCAATCTTGCCATGTGTGTTTGAGCATGTTCTAGTGATTTTTGGAGATAGCTCAGTGTTCATGTTTTCTTATGCTTTACCTGTACATCATTCCCATGTCTTTTGTTTTCATGTTGAGATGCTGTAGCATATTGTTTTGATGCTTGCAAGATGCCTAGTTGCTGTTTTGGGCAGATTGTTGTTATGACGTATGGTGTGTGTGTGTGTTGCACCGTTGCTCCGTTTTGAGTGTGCTCTATATGAAACTTGCTTGATTTTGCATGTAGTTTCATATTATCATGTTGCATCCTTGTTTTTAGTTGTTTGCTTGATGTTTGGGTGCATTTTGCATCAATGTTATGTTTAACTTGTGTTGCTCATATCTTTTAGGCCGTAGCTCTGAACTAAGTGAACTTTATATGTAACTTGACTAGAATCTCGTGTAGATCATCTGGGTGCATCTTAACTTGCTGTTTAACAACTTGAACATAAGGTTTATCCAGATCTGGACCAACTTCGAAATTTGCATATGAGGACTTACCGAAATTGTTATATGTTGTTCCTGGCCTCATTTAAACTTGCTTTGATGTGTTGCTCTTCTTTGAATCATCTCTTGCCATGAGTAGCTCCATGTAGCTTTGTCATGCATCATGCTTGTTGTGCATCATGTCTTGTCTATGAGTGGTGTGTTTACCATGTTGTGTGCTTCTTTTCGATAGTTCCTGTTTCATTGCGATCGTGAGGATTCATTCGTCTACGCTTGGTTCGTCTTCGTGGCTTCATTCGTTCATCTTCTTCACGGACTCGTTCTTCTTCCTTGTGGGATTTTAGGCAAGATGACCGCTACCCTGGATCTCACTAGTATCATTGCTATGCTAGTTGCTTCGTTCTATCGCTATGCTGCGTTACCTATCACCTGTTTATCAAGCCTCCCATATTGCCATGAACCTCTAACCTTTGACACCTTTCCTATGCAAACCATTGCTTGGCTATGTTACCGCTTTGCTCAGCCCCTCTTATAGCGTTGCTAGTTACAGGTGAAGTTGAAGACTACTCCATGGTGGACAGGATTTTGGTTGGGATATCACAATATCTCTTATATTATTAATGCATCTATATACTTGGTAAAGGGTGGAAGACTCGGCCTTATGCCTGGTATTTTGTTCCACTCTTGCCGCCCTAGTTTCCGTCATACCGGTGTTATGTTCATGGATTTTGCGTTCCTTACGCGGTCGGATGATTTATGGGACCCCCTTGACAGTTCGCTTTGAATAAAACTCCTCCAGCAAGGCCCAACCTTGGTTTTACCATTTGCCTCACCACCACCTATACCTTTCCCTTGGGTCGGCCAACCCAAGGGTCATCTTTATTTTAGCCCCCCCGGGCCAGTGCTTTTCTAAGTGTTGGTCCGAACCGGGCAGACTGCGGGGCCACCTTGGGGCAACTCGAGGGTTGGTTTTACTCGTAGGTTGACCTATCCGGTGTTGCCCTGAGAACGAGATATGTGCAGCTCCTATCGGGATTGTCGATGCATCGGGCGGCTTTGCTGGTCTTGTTTTACCGTTGTCGAAATGTCTTGTAAACCGGGATTCCGAGTCTGATCGGGTCTTCCTGGAGAAGTTATATCCTTCGTTGATCGCGAGAGCTTATCATGGGCTAAGTTTGGACACCCCTGCAGGGTATAATCTTTCGAAAGTCGTGCCTGCGGTTATAGGCAGATGGGAATTTGTTAATGTACGGTTGTAGATAACTTGACACCAGATCCGAATTAAAACGCATCAACCGCGTGTGTAGCCGTGATGGTCTCTTTTCGGCGGAGTCCGAGAAGTGAACACGGTTTCTGGGTTATGTTTGACATAAGTAGGAGTTCAGGATCACCTCTTGATCATTGCTAGCTTCACGACCGTTCCGCTTGCTTCTCTTCTCGCTATTATTTGCGTATGTTAGCCACCATATATGCTTAGTCGCTGCTGCAACCTCACCACTTTACCCCTTCCTTTCCCATTAAGCTTTGCTAGTCTTGATACCCATGGTAATGGGATTGCTGAGTCCTCGTGGCTCACAGATTACTACAACAATAGTTGCAGGTACAGGTTGTGCGCTGGTCATGACGCGAGAGCGATGTTTTCTTGTTTTGGAGATCTTCTTCTGCTTCTTCTTCGATCAGGGGATAGGTTCCAGGTCGGCAGCCTGGGCTAGCAGGGTGGATGTCGTTTGAGTTTCGGTTTGTGTTTCATCCGTAGTCGGATGATGCTATTATGTATTGTGATGTTGTATTTGTGTGGCATTCTATGCCTCTTGTATGTATCCCCATCTATTATGTAATGTTGATGTAATGATATCCACCTTGCAAAAGCGTTTCAATATGTTCTATCCTTGGTGGGACCTTCGAGTCTCTTTAGGATAGTATCGCATATTGGGCGTGACAAGTTGGTATCAGAGCCTCGACCGACCATAGGAGCACCCTTGATTGATCGTGTAGTTTGGCCGATGTTGATTCTAGAAGAAAAATGTTTTCGGAGTCTACTTATATTGGGGAGTAGGAATTCTTTGTACTCCTCAGCCCCTTCGTTGCTCTGGTGAGGAATCTTGACGTAGGTATTTTGAATTACTCCTCTTCCCTTTCAAACTTTCTTTAGGATCACGCAGTTGGTTTTCCGACCGTTGGTTCTCAGTTCTTTGCATCCGGTGCATTTCTCGTCAAGTTGACTCGAGCCTCTTCATCATTGAGTCCAATCCTCAGTTGTTTTCTTTTCCCACCCACCCACCCTTTTTCTTCTCGAAGCCGGAGTCCATAATCGAGTATCCATCCTACTTGTGCGAAGTTTTTTGCTCTCTCTCCTTAATGATTTTAACCGGTGTTTCCTCTTCAAGATATTCGTCGATTTCTCCTTCCAAGTTGCTTTTGTTTTCCCTCCCTCCCACCCTTTTCTTCTCGGAGTCTGACTCTCTCTCGGCCATCTATCTCATTCGTGCGGAACCTCTTCAGCCTTTCATAAATTATCTCTACCGGTGAATTCTCATCTCGGTGGACATTCTTCATCTCTTTATCTTTTCCGGTGGATTCAATTCTAATTTTTGGTAGTGATTAAATTCTTTCCCTCAGCTCAAGTTCCTTCCCTGCTCATCCGCCTCTTGCTAGTTATCCTTTCGGAGTATTCAAGACATCTCAGGAGATTCGTCAGTGTTCCAATTAATTCGAGGGTGTCACGTCATTCAAATATTTCAATTGTTCCGGTGCTTCATTTATATGTTCAACATCCCTTTCCAACGGTGTTTTCTCTTCAGTGGGCCTTAACCCACAAGTATTTTCCCAGGATCTTACCCGACTCTTCTAATTATTCCGGAGCCATTCTCAATTCTTTTCAAGTGTGACGTAAGAATGAATTTCATCAGTCAGATGCTTTTCCAAGATCGATTTCAAATCATTTTCCTTTGTTGCCTCAACCTCTTCGCTTTTTGTTTTCCCGGAGTATCTCAGCAATTTTGGTGCTGTTTCTCGTCGTCATTTGAAGATCGAAGAAGAGTTTTTCCTATAAGTCTTGCCCATTCTCTCGAAGTTTTGTGGTTCTAACTTCATGTTATCCTCTCGAATTATTTCCAATTGTCAGATATTTTTTCTCTCACCCATCCGGAGTATTTCAGGAGTTGTTTCATATTTCTTTTCATCGGAGGCCATCATTCCAGTTATCATTCTCTATTTATCCCCGGTGCTTCGTTCAAGTGTTCTTCAATCAGCTCGAGATCTTCTACTTCTCTTGTATCTAAATCCCCTCGAGCATATTTGTTCTTCTAATTCTTCCCGGGGATTCATTATATTTCATCAATCATTTTCAAATTCTTACAGTGGCTCGTTCAAGATTCTTTTCCTTGATTATCATTTTAATCCATTCGTTCTTTCAATCCTACCGGTGGTTCATGAAGACCTTCTCAAGTTTTGTGCTATCCCTTCTCTATCCTTTTTCAAGAAGAATAAGTAGTATGCCAAATCCATTGCTTGTCATCAATTTAATTTGATGAAGGATAAGCATACAATAAATCTTATTCTTATTTCATCCAAGTTATTAATCCCTTCCTTCGGAGTTTGTTCTTGATGAATAAATTCTAGTTCCAAGTGTCTTCATCTTTTCTTTTCCGGAGTTCTAATTTCCTCGTCTATTTCGTCGGAACCTCCATCTAAATCATCGCAAGGCTTTAATCTTATCCTTTTCATCCTTCAATTTTATCTCATCATCCTTTTGTCACCGGAGTTCTTCATGGTGGTTCTTTATGATTTAATTCATTCTTTCAAGTGTTCATCAAGATTCTTGTTGGTGGAGCTCAAGTATCTTTTCTTCTCGCATCTTGAAGTGTAATTAATTCTCCGTATTTCTTTTGAAGTGGAGTTTTGCATTTCTTCGTTCTTCTCAGCTATTCAATCTTTTCCGCTTGTGGTCGGAGATCACCTCATAATTTTGAGATGCTATCCACAACTCCACAACAAGCTTATTCTTTTCGTTGTTGATTTCCTCAACAACTCCATTCAATCCTTCCAAGTTCTTTCATTCAAATTCTTTCAATTCTTCTGGAGGCATTGCGTTGTTCATCTCGTCAAGTGCCATCCCATCTTGTGAAGCTCCTGTTCTATTACTTCCATTTTCAGTCGGAGTGTTGTCTAAATCCTTTCAGTCTTATTCGTTTCTTATCTCGTTCTAACCGGAGTGGTTTCATAGTCTATCTGATTCCGTGAGCTTCCGATTCTCGTCATTCTCGTCGTTCCTCTCTTCTTCTCGAGTGCTCTCGATCCTTTGCTTCTTCTCTTGAGTTCTTGTTTCACCTCATCCATTTTTCCTTCCGTCTCGGTCCTAAGATCTCGGGACGAGATCTCTTGTTAGTGGAGGAGTGTTGTAACGCCCCGGATTCGATGCGCCAGGTGTCCGCCAGTTATTCTCCATTGTTGCCATGTCATTTGCTTGCGTGTTGCATTTTATCATGTCATCATGTGCATCTCATTTTGCATACGTGTTCGTCTCATGCATCCGAGCATTTTCCCCGTTGTCCGTTTTGCAATCCGGCGCTCCTATGTCCTCCGGCGTCCCCTCTTATCTATTTTCATGTGCGGGTGTTAAATATTCTCGGAATGGACCGAGTCTTGCCAAGCGGCCTTGGTATAGCACCGGTAGACCGCCTGTCAAGTTTCGTGCCATTTGGAGGTCGTTTGATACTCCAACGGTTAACCGCGTAGCCCGAAAGCCTCCTTCTCTTTGCAGCCCAACACCCCTCCAAAGTGGCCCAAAACCCAGCAAACTCCCCTCCATGCTCTCGGTCATTCGATCACGATCGCGTGGCCAAAAACTGTGCCTCAATTGGACTCTCCTAGCTCCCTCTACCTATAAATATGTGCATCTCCCCCGAAATCCCGGTCTAACCCTAGCCATCTTCATCCTCGCACCGCCGGACACGTCCGCCCGAGCCGGACATGTCCGCCGGACACCTCACCCCGGTGAATCAGATCGCGCCATGTCACCCCGCCGACGACCTTCCCCTGCGCCGCCGCCGCGGC
>NC_057810.1:562973338-563132621 GCF_018294505.1 Triticum aestivum | reverse complement strand
CCTCCCCCGTCGTCGCCGGCCATCTCCGCGCCGGATCCGGCCAGATCCGGCGGGGGCCCGTCCTCCCCGACCTCTCCCGCAGCTCCGGCCGCCGTCTCCCTCCTCTCCGGCCGTTCTCCGGCGAAGATTCCGACGAGGTTGACTTTTCCCCCTTCCCCGAAAACGCCTGTCCCGAATATTTTGCATTTTCATGCCATGTTCATTGCATCATATCTCTGCATCCGTAGCTCCGTATTATGCGTGTAATATGTCAAATTGTTCGTCTCAACGAGTACTTCATTTCATTCCATTGCATCATGTTCATTTGAGCTCATCTTGATGCCTGAATCATCGTTGCAAGAGTGCTTCATGATGTTGTCTGCTGTCTATTAACAGAACATGCACTTTTGTCATTTTTGCCATGTTTGATGTGTGCATCCTATGAGGTTGATGTCTACATGTGTTTCGATATATGCCATGTATTCTTTACAGAGGTGCTTACCATGTATTTTTGTGATCAATGTGGTGACTAGCACAAGCATGCTAACTAGGCTTCGTAATGTTGCTGATTTTAGTCCCTGTTCTGCTGCTATTTTGATGCCATGTAAACATGTTGCTACAGAGAGATGCATGCATATTTTGAGATACTTCAGTAAGGGTGTTTTGAACATATGGTTATGCTCTATCCATTCATGCCCCTGTTTGCAACTATGGAGTAGCCTAGCATGTCCTTTGCTTGCTCCACTTTTGCTACAAAATGTTTCCTGACAGATTGTTTACATGTTATTCAATTTTGCCAAGGTTGTTGTAGTTGATCCTTGCATGCTATGAACTTGTTCTTGCCTTGGTTTGTTTCATAAACATGTCTTCTTGCTGATGCTATGCTTATCGTTTCATGCAATGACTTGTGGTGAGTGAATCAAGCTTGTGAAGTAGGGTACTTGTTGTTACTGTTTTGCTAGGCTGAATCTGTTATTTCATGATGCTATGTAAACCTGCTTCTACTAATCCTTCTATGCATGATCTGGAGATGTTCACTAAGAGTGTTTTCTTCTACATGTTATGCTCTAACTACCCATGCCCCTGGTTGCATTTATAGCTTGCTGTAGCTTGTTCATATCTTGCTCCAAAGTTTCTATATAATGTTGCTGTCAGCCTGTTAACATTAAGTTCAGTTGTTGCCATGATTGTTGCTAGTGTTCCATGCACCCTATGAACTTGCTCTTTCCATGCTTAGCTTCATAAACATGCCTTCTTACTGTTGGTTGCCTTGCCATGCCATGTTTTGCTCTGTAGTGAGTTGCACAAGCTCATCTACATGCCTTCATAATTCTGTTTCTGCCATGTATGAATCTGTTTTATAACTTGCCATGTTTACGTGGGTGCCATCATATTTTCTGATCCTTTTTGGCTTATGGTCAGTAAGGGACTTTTGTTCTATGCAAATAGTAGATTCATGCGATGCCTTTGTTTGCCATGATAAGTTCCTGGAACATGTTGTTTGATAGCTCTAAACATTGCAACCTGATGTTATTTTCTGCAAAGTTTGAACTGTTATTATTTGCAATCTTGCCATGTGTGTTTGAGCATGTTCTAGTGATTTTTGGAGATAGCTCAGTGTTCATGTTTTGTTATGCTTTACCTGTACATCATGCCCATGTCTTTTGTTTTCATGTTGAGATGCTGTAGCATATTGTTTTGATGCTTGCAAGATGCCTAGTTGCTGTTTTGGGCAGATTGTTGTTATGACGTATGGTGTGTGTGTGTTGCACCGTTGCTCCGTTTTGAGTGTGCTCTATATGAAACTTGCTTGATTTTGCATGTAGTTTCATATTATCATGTTGCATCCTTGTTTTGAGGTGTTTGCTTGATGTTTGGGTGCATTTTGCATCAATGCCATGTTTAACTTGTGTTGCTCATATCTTTTAGGCCGTAGCTCCGAACTAAGTGAACTTTATATGTAACTTGACTAGAATCTCGTGTAGATCATCTGGGTGCATCTTAACTTGCTGTTTAACAACTTGAACATAAGGTTTATCCAGATCTGGACCAACTTCGAAATTTGCATATGAGGACTTACCGGAATTGTTATATGTTGTTCCCGGCCTCATTTAAACTTGCTTTGATGTGTTGCTCTTCTTTGCATCATCGCTTGCCATGAGTAGCTCCATGTAGCTTTGTCATGCATCATGCTTGTTGTGCATCATGTCTTGTCTATGAGTGGTATGTTTACCATGTTGTGTGCTTCTTTTCGATAGTTCCTGTTTTGTTGCGATCGTGAGGATTCGTTCGTCTACGCTTGGTTCATCTTCGTGGCTTCATTCGTTCGTATTCTTCACGGACTCGTTCTTCTTCCTTGTGGGATTTCAGGCAAGATGACCTCTACCCTGGATCTCACTACTATCATTGCTATGCTAGTTGCTTCGTTCTATCGCTATGCTGCGTTACCTATCACCAGTTTATCAAGCCTCCCATATTGCCATGAACCTCTAACCTTTGACACCTTTCCTATGCAAACCGTTGCTTGGCTATATTACCGCTTTGCTCAGCCCCTCTTATAGCGTTGCTAGTTGCAGGTGAAGTTGAAGATTACTCCATGGTGGACAGGATTTTGGTTGGGATATCACAATATCTCTTATATTATTAATGCATCTATATACTTGGTAAAGGATGGAAGACTCGGCCTTATGCCTGGTATTTTGTTCCACTCTTGCCGCCCTAGTTTCCGTCATACCGGTGTTATGTTCCCGGATTTTGCGTTCCTTACGCGGTCGGGTGATTTATGGGACCCCCTTGACAGTTCGCTTTGAATAAAACTCCTCCAGCTGGCCCAACCTTGGTTTTACCATTTGCCCTACCACCACCTATACCTTTCCCTTGGGTCGGCCAACCCAAGGGTCATCTTTATTTTAGCCCCCCCGAGCCAGTGCTTGTCTAAGTGTTGGTCCGAACCGGGCAGACTGCGGGCCACCTCGGGGCAACTCGAGGGTTGGTTTTACTCGTAGGCTGACCTATCCAGTGTTGCCCTGAGAACAAGATATGTGCAGCTCCTATCGGGATTGTCGGCGCATCGGGCGGCTTTGCTGGTCTTGTTTTACCATTGTCAAAATGTCTTGTAAACCGGGATTCCGAGTCTGATCGGGTCTTCCTAGGAGAAGGTATATCCTTCGTTGATCGCGAGAGCTTATCATGGGCTAAGTTGGGACACCCCTACAGGGTATAATATTTCGAAAGTCGTGCCTGCGGTTATAGGCAGATGGGAATTTGTTAATGTCCGGTTGTAGACAACTTGACACCAGATCCGAATTAAAACGCATCAACCGCGTGTGTAGCCATGATGGTCTCTTTTCGGCGGAGTCCGGGAAGTGAACACGGTTTCTGGGTTATGGTTGACGTAAGTAGGAGTTCAGGATCACCTCTTGATCATTGCTAGCTTCACGACCGTTCCGCTTGCTTCTCTTCTCGCTCTTATTTGCGTATGTTAGCCACCATATATGCTTAGTCGCTGATGCAACCTCACCACTTTACCCCTTCCTTTCCCATTAAGCTTTGCTAGTCTTGATACCCATGGTAATGGGATTGCTGAGTCGTCGTGGCTCACAGATTACTACAACAACAATTGCTGGTACAGGTTGTGCGCTGATCATGACGCGAGAGTGATGTTTTCTTGTTTTGGAGATCTTCTTCTACTTCTTCTTTGATCAGGGGATAGGTTCCAGGTCGGCAGCCTGGGCTAGCAGGGTGGATGTCGTTTGAGTTTCTGTTTGTGTTTCATCCGTAGTCGGATGATGCTATTATGTATTGCGATGTTGTATTCGTGTGGCATTCCATGCCTCTTGTATGTATCCCCATCTATTATGTAATGTTGATGTAATGATATCCACCTTGCAAAAGCGTTTCAATATGCGGTTCTATCCTTGGTGGGACCTTCGAGTCTGTTTAGGATAGTATCGCATATTGGGCGTGACACCGGGCTTCATGCGAACGGAAGGATAAGAAGATGAAGATCCAACCCTGGGTGTAGCCTGCGCGGGAGGCGGCGGTGGCAGCACAGGCATGGCATCGAGCTTGCGCAAAGGGACAGTCACAACTTGCAAGATTAGCATGCGCAACGAGGAGGTACATCATATCCCTGATTATATCTAATTCAACTCTTCAATTTCTGGCCAATAGTTAAACCTGACGGTGTTGTAAAACTGTTTGTATGTAGGGAATCTATGAGAAAATGAAACCAATTTCTACTTATTTTATAACTCCCCCAATCAATATTGAACTAACTGAATCTGATGTATCTAATCAAGTTTCCGGTGCAAACATAAAAACTCATGTTGTTCTTGAGCCTGAAGTGTCTAATGAACGGACTGCTAATGAAGGATTTGATGCAAACATTTTACATGCTCCTGGCGATGAACATATAGTGTCTAATGAGGGATCTAATGCAAGCATTTTGCAAGATCATTGAAGGATTTACTGTCTAATGATGATCTGCTATGTTGAGAGAGACATAGATATTTGCAGGCATTGATGACAAGCAAACTATAGTGCATTTTCATAGCTTGAGGAAACATCGAGGCCATCTACCAGAAAGTCCCCGTATCATGACAACATAGCATAAATACTTTTCTAATATGTTGTTTGAAACTATTGGCAGACTTGTGTAGGATAGATATATTGATATGCAGTTTGTGCACTGGTTATAGGTGTAATTACACTTCAATATTTTCAGCCAGAGAGAGAATAATTCAAGCAGGCACATACCATGTTTGTAGTCCTTGTACACCATGTTGCATTTTGTGTTTTTTGGTGCTTGCATCATTTAGTATTTATAATGAACTACTTTGGATCGTTAGCTGGTTTTCAAAGTGCATGTAGCTTCACATTTCTCAAGTTATGTTGATTTCTGGAGTGCAAGTGCCTTCGTATTTTTTAAGTTAAATGTTCACCCCTTGTTGTGGATATAACTATTGGTATGACCCGCCCAGGAGGGGCCGAGTTATACCTACAAGTATTCTTGAAGCCCAAGACCAAGGTTGATGATGGCGGTTCGGTTAAGGGCCCCAAGCCCAGAGGCGACTTAAGGCCCGTAGAGATAAACCACCATATGTACATGACTTGTATTGTAAGGCAAGAATAGTTAAGAGACCGAGCCGAACACTGTTTATGAGCCGACCGGGACTCTATGAGCCGCTGGGAATCGACCTCTATATATAAAGGGACGACCCGGCGGCGGTTCAAGGCAAGTAACATAAAATCGAAAGCTAGGTCAAGCGATTCGCTCCCTGGTTATCGAGACATAAGCAATCCCACTCAAAACTGGATAGTACGCTTTTACCTTCACCGTAAGGGGCCGAACCAATATAAACCTTGTGTCCTTTGTCCCGATTAACCCCTTTAAGCTTCCTAGTGGCGATGGCTCCACGACTAAGTCCTTTCACTAGGACATCTGCCGTGACAATTCCATGACAGTTGGCACCCACCGTGGGGCTAGCGCATGGTGGATTTGAGTTCTTGAAGGGCAGCTTCGAAGGTCTCAAGGGATACACTATGGGCCGGATGACCAAGAGTCATCGCGGCAAGCTCTACATCGACGATGCAGGCTAGGGCCCCGACGCCGGCTCAATTGAGTACGGATACCGGGTCCCCTTCGGCGGAATTCACGTTTTCATCGTCAAGATCGGCAAGCCGGGCCCTGAGTCGGACATCCGCACCGACCTCGTCGAGACGGCTCAGCGTGTGAGACCCGCCCAGGCTCTACGTGTTGTGAAGCGTGCCTTCGTGGGATGCATCCACGGAGGACTCTCTGAAGGATCTGCATCTGGAGGTGAGACGGCCATCTATTCTGATGGTGAGTCGTCCAGAGGCGAGACGGATTCGTTGTATCAACTGCAAGACGACGGGCTTGGGGGCTGTTCCGATGGCAGTAGTATTCTGGATCTCCTTGACCTGCCAAGCAGGGTTGGAGTCTTCATGGCCGGCACGCAACTTATTCAAGACTCCACAACTGCGGCAGCAATAACCTCCGGGTCAGCAGCAGCTGGGGTAGGAGGCCCTGTGCGCTCGTCGTCTCAGGTGCTGATAGATCTCACGGATAAGATGATCGCTCTGTTAACCGCCGCGGTCAACTCGGTGGATCAAGCTCCACAAGATGCGGAAGTGGCGCAGTTAAAACTAGATATAGTGCAGGCTAAGGAAGATCTGGCAGCGAAAGATGTCAGGATGACCACAGAGCGGGCGGCTCTGGACGCTCAGGCTCAGCGGGTTCAGGCACAGACTTTCCGGCTCATGATGGATCAGAACGCATCCAATGAGGTCATGAGGAGAAGATACCAAAAGACTCAGTCTCGGCTCCCTCCGGTTTATGATCCTCGGAACCTCTTCCACACACCTGGTGCAGGGCCCAGTAACCCACCGGAGATGGACCGGGTTGTGGCACCCGAGGTTGGAACGCCGGTTCAACCACAGGTGATGGGGCCTCCCCGTATGGATAATGCTCTGCCTCAGTATGTACCAATACCACCGGGTCATTATTCTAACCCATTGGAGAACATGATCGCTATGGCGACATGACTGGCGGCTCTCCCGGTGGAGGGCGACTCTCCGACGGCGAATGAAACGCCGCAGGGTGAGAGAACTTCTTCAGACGGCATTAGCACAGCAGGAGGCGTACTCATATAGCCGGGACATGATTCATTCAACCCCTCATCCAAGCCGGAGCCCGAGTTATAGAAGGCACATGGACTCAGCGGTCGTTTGAAGCAACGTTCGGCGCTGAAACTAGCCAGTCAGGCATGACCTGTCGTGCAATGGAGCCTTTAACTTGGTGGATCAGGACAGAATATGTCAAGAGGCTGAGCGGGCGGCTCAGCAGGCGGCTGAGCAGGTGGCTCAGCTGATGGCTTACCAGCCTTTTCTGGTTTATCCGACGACTTCTATTGAAGCAGGCGTGGCCACCAAGACCGGAGGTGTCCCCTGTCTGGTGTTGGTTCCGCGTAACGAGCGTTTGCCCAGGGATTTCAAAGGACCTAGGAAGGTGCCTAATTATACGGCCGACTTATAGCCTGGGGCATGTATTGAAAGCTATGAGATGGCTATGGAGTTACTGGAGGTCAGTGACGCTACGATGGCCAAGTATTTCACCATGATGTTGGATGGGACTGCCCGCACTTGGTTGAAGAGGCTACCGCCTAATTCCATCGGGTCATGGGCAGAGTTAAAATCCCGGTTCATTCAGAACTTCAAGGATACATGCAAGCAGCCCATGTCAATTGTGAATTTGACTAGTTGCAAGCAGGAGGAGGGCGAGTCCACAACCCATTGGTTGCACCGGGTCAAGGCCATAATACATTCATCCGATAAAATGGATGCCGACTCTACAGTCTTAATGTTGGAGAAAAATTGCCGTTTTCAGTCTCTGAAGATGAAGCTCTGGGAGGCTCAAGCGCGATTGCAATGATATGGGTACGCTGATGGCGGCTCTGGTCAAGTACGCCGACTCTGACAGTACCAAGGATCCTGAGTCTGATGATGAAAAGACATGGAAGGGAAAGAAGAATGGCAAGGGCAAGGGCCCTTAGCATAACCCGGTAAATCAAGGAGGTAATAAACGTAAGGTTGATGGTAGTTTGGAGTTTGCGGCCAACACCAATGCGCAGGGTAACAATCAATGGCGTAAGGGGAGACCACCTCCCCGGTCCGGCGGGTCAAGCCCAATGCTTGAGCAGTTACTGAATGAGCCATGTCCAAGGCATGGCACTCAGCAGAAGCCGGCTGAGGGAGTCCTGGATTAGGGGGTGTACGGATAGCCGAACTATCACCTTTGGCCGGACTCCTGGACTATGAAGATATAAGATTGAAGACTTCGTCCCGTGTCCGGATGGGACTTTCCTTGGAGTGGCAGGCAAGCTTGGCGATACGGATATGTAGATCTCCTACCATATTAACCGACTCTGGGTAACCCTAACCCTCTTCGGTGCCTATATAAACCGGAGGGTTTTAGTCCATAGGACGAACAACAATCATACCATAGGCTAGCTTCTAGGGTTTAGCCTCTTTGATCTCGTGGTAGATCTACTCTTATACTACCATATCATCAATATTAATCAAGCAGGAGTAGGGGTTTACCTCCATCGAGAGGGCCCGAACCTGGGTAAAAACATCGTGTCCCTTGTCTCCTATTACCATCCGCCTAGACGCACAGTTTGGGACCCCCTACCCAAGATCCGCCGGTTTTGACACTGACATTGGTGCTTTCATTGAGAGTTCCTTTGTGCCGTTGCCATCAGGAAGGATGCCTCATCCCGTCTTTAAAGACGGCACTGTTGCTAAAGGAGCTTTGGCTATCAGCCAAACTCTCCGGCTAGGCGGTTTCCTTATGACCGCCTGTCCGGCCACCGCGCCGACGATGACTTCTTGGGTCATCGAAAGCAATCTTCATGTTAGCTTGGAACTCGCCGAGCAGTTAGATCCGATGGAGCTCTCTTCCGTAAACGAGCTCTTCGATCGCATCGCCGCCCTTGGAGTCACTACAGACTACGATCAGATTGGCCCTAAAACCAATCTGAGAGAAATCAATTCTCCCTAGGTTACCCACCATGTTGCCGTGGTTGAGGAGCAATACGGTGACCCTTCCTCTATTTTAAGGACTAGCTATGTCTGGATTCCCGATCCCTCCATGCCGGATTCCCGCGGAGGGGAGGATGTAACTCAAGCCCTGAACCTAAAGTCAGGCAACAGGCTAGATGCATTGGACAACATCCAAGAACCCAAGCTTCCGAGTTTGGAAACTTCTTGGCCCCTGAGCCTTAGATTGGACGGGGTTTCGGATTTAATTCCACCCACCCACCCAAACATAAGCGATCTATCCCAAATCCAGCAAGAGCCCGCAGAAACAGTACACCATTACTGGGCCAGATTCCTCCTGGTTATGAACATGATAAAGGACTGCCGTGAGGAGGACGCAATTACATTCTACCGCAATAATTGCACGGATAAGGGAATCCTCAGCGTCGTAAGTATCGTGAAATTACACGCTTCGCTGACTTGGCGTCCATAGTACGAAAGTACTGTGAGATGGAAAGCGCCTGGAAAACCAAAATCAATTTTTGGGACAATCCTGCCCTGAAGTAGCCTCCGAAGTACCTCTTAACGACATTGTAAACAACCGTGACGTGACGGGACGGATTGCCAAATGGGCCATTGAGCTCCTCCCGTTCGACCATAACCTATAAGCCACGGCGAGCTATTAAGTCGCAAGTTTTGGCCGACTTCGTCGCTGAATGGACTGAAGCCGAACTCCCTAAAGAGTACGACGCATATTCCAACTGGATAATGCACTTCGACGGCTCCAAAATGTTGGCCGGTCTGGGGGCTGGCATCGTTTTGACATCCCCAACTGGAGATACGGTTCAATACGTACTCCAGATAATGTATACGGACTCCAACAATGCAGCCGAATACGAGGCCCTTCTACACGGCCTTCGGATGGCAGTCTCCTTGGGAATTCAATGCCTAGAGGTGCGTGGGGATTCGAACCTCGTGATATCCCAAATAAATGGAGACTTCGATGCCAAGGACCCGAAAATGGAAGCTTATCGCAACGCCATCCTAAAAATGTCAGCTCGGTTTGAAGGGCTCGAATTTCACCATATAGCCCGGGATAACAACCAGGCAGTAGACGTATTGGCGCGCATTGGCGCAAAGCGCGATGCCGTCCCTCCCAACATCTTCCTAGAGAGGCTGTTCAAGAAATCCGTACTATGGGAGGGGGAATCTGGAAATAACAACCCGGACCCAACCGCACTGCCCGACGCCCAACATTCTGACACAATTGGTGGCTCTGCCAACGAAGTAACATCTTCAGCCCACGTAATAATGGCAGTCATTGCCCTGTGGACGGAACCATTCCTAGCCTACCTAACCAGGCAGGAACTTCCCGAGGACCAAAACAAGGCCCGCTGCATAGTGCGGTGATCTAAAGCCTATAAGGTCCATGAGGGAGAGCTTTACAAGAAAAGCACAACTGGAGTCCTTCAAAGGTGTATCTCCGAAGAGGAAGGGTGGAACCTTCTGGCTGAAATGCATGCCGGACTCGGCGAGCACCACGCCGCAGCCCGGGCCCTTCTAGGCAAGGCCTTCCGTACATGATTTTATTGGCCGACGGCCCGGGCAGATGCTCAGGACTTAGTCCAACGATGCGTCGGTCGCCAGCTCTTTGCTAATCAAAGCCACATGCCACCCACCGCCCTCAAAACTATACCCATAACCTGGCCCTTCGCGGTCTGGGGGCTTGACATGGTTGGACCCCTTAAAGAAGGAACCCACAAGCAAAAATACCTACTGGTCATGGTGGATAAATTCACCAAATGGATAGAGGCCAAACCTGTTAAGATGGCCGAATCCGGACCGGTGATAGACTTCATATCAGGGGTCGTACACTGTTACGGCGTCCCCCATAGCATCATCACTGATATCGGCATGAAATTTACGACTGACGAGGTCAAACGCTGGTGCAAAAAGATGGGCATCAAGCTCGACTATGCTTCAGTCTATCACCCTCAAACTAACAGTCAAGTCGAGCGAGCAAATGGTCTAGTCATGAGTGGCATCAAACCCAGATTAGTGCGGTCCCTCAAGGAATCTAACACGCACTGGGTAGAGGAGCTCGACTCCGTACTCTGGGGGCTGCGGACCACTCCAAATCGCACCACCGGATTTACACCATTCTTTATGGTATACGGCGCAGAGGCAGTTCTGCCCTGTGACATAATTCATGACTCACCTCGCATGCGCATGTACGAAGAAAGAGAAGCTGAGCTCGATCGGCAGGACAGTTTGGACGCATTGGAGGAGGAGCGGGACATGGCAAATGCCCGTTCCGCATTTTATCAACAATAAGCTCGAAGATATCAAAGCAGAGAAGTACGGGCCAAAACATACAACATTGGTGAGTTAGTTCTACGCCTGTCGGACAAGAAAAAGGACAAACTCAAACCCAAATGGGAAGGTCCCTTTATCATCGACCAAGTCCTGACCGGTGGAGCGTACCGTCTGCACGATGCATCGGACAACCGACTCGAGCCGAACCCATGGAACGCAGACCATCTCCGAAGATTCTACGCCCAGCGCCGGATTCTGAGTTCGTCTCCTTCCTCCATCTATATTTTACATATTAGTTGTCTTCTGTTTCTCTCCTTCTCCCTCCTTTCCTATTACAGCCTTTGAAAGCTTGTTCGCGCATTGTTCGCACACACTTGAAGCGCTATCCGCGCTCATTATACCTGGGGGCTTCTTTAACAGAAGCTTATTTATACGGGCTCCATACCCAACACACGTGTCACACTTCCGCATGCACCTTTTATTCACCATTACATGCATCGATATGACTTAAGTTTTGGCCAAGCTGGGTTGCCTGGCTCCTGTGCTTACCCCTATGTTCCCGATTGTTCGGCTAGGTGGTAAAGGGAGCACCTCTACGATTGTTACTACCGGGTCAGCCGGATGTGTACCTCAGACTGGGTGAAGCCGAAAGCTAGCGTTCTTAAGGGAATATTCGGTTGGTGAAAAAAAAGACGATTTAATACCTATTTACCTGCCCCCAGATGTTTTTCTGCTTTTTTCGCAGTCCGGACATGCACTTTAGGGCATGCCGCCCAGGGAAAGGAACCCCTAACGGAACTATTCTCCCTGGAAGATATTTCTTACTAACCATGTAATATAACATAACTAGTTGGGCACTTGTCTGATAAAGCACTAACGACCCCTTCGCCTGGTCTCCACGCATGCCCCAGTTCTTATATAACCGCGAGGGTATTCGGACACACTCCGGACTATTCGGTCCCGAGGTTGAAGCGAAAAGGTCCGCTAGGAAAAACGATCTACAATCCGGCTAGAAGGCATTTTACATGTCATCTTTAATTACATAGTCAATCCGACTGATTGTATTCCTCTTCAATGCCATCTAATAGGCTGTCTAGTTTACAGTCCTGCTGGGAATACTTTGCGGCCAACTCTACTTGGCCGTACACTAAGCTCACAAGGATCTCATTCCCATCAGGCCCCGCAGGTCCGACCTCGGCCATGTGGTTTGGGTCAGCCTTCGTGTACCGGGTCTTCACCATGGCCCATGCTTCCCTGGCGCCTTGACGGCAGGCCGATATCTTCCATAATCGTAAGCGCCGCCACGCTCCCTGAAGCCTCTTTGTAAGCTCTCCAAGGCCTTCGGGCGGGGAGAGAGATGGCCACAAGGCCTGGGCGACGCCTTTCATCACCTGTCGAACTCGTTCGTGCAGTTGTAAGAGCACGGGAAGAAGGTCACCCGTAGAACCGGGCATTTCCTCTGCAGGACAGCCTGTGAGCATACCTACAGATATAACTCTGTTAGTCGACTTCCTCGCCGAACTCTTTTTTTCAAAAGGTTCGTTCAAGCACTTACTAAAAATGCCGCGTCGAAGCCGCCGATTCTCCTTAACAGAGTCAGACAGCTCGTCACGAACATCCTTTAGTTCCTCACGCAGCTGGGTGTTGGCATCTTGGAGATTATTTTTCTCTTGCCTCACCCTTGTAAGTAGATTCTCGCCGGCCTTTAACCGGCGCATGAGATGTTGCTGGTCCGGATCTATCCCGGTGCCATCTGCAATATTATTGTCAGACTTCTAGACACGCCGCACTTCACAAGTCACTTATCTTTTGAAGCATATATTACCAGAGGGGGTCTCTTTGGCTTTCCCCACTGCGGCTAGTGCGGCCTCAAGTTGGGCCTTGCACTCCTCTAGCTCCTGGGACAGTTGGGTATTCTTTTCTGTAAGATCCTGCACAATAAATGATCCTTAAATCAGTTATTCTAACTATTTCAAGTCTCGGGGGCTACTGGCACATATAACTGTCAAATTTTCTCACTTGTATGTCTTTTACATACTGCCCCGTGGCTCTGGCTAGACCATTTTGAGCAGCACGGAGGTGCGCATCTCCCGAATTAAAGGCATCCAATGCCTCTGGGGAGAAACATGCATCGCGAAGAACTGTCCGGCGACGCCTATGATTCATGGCACTCTCCACCTCGGAATTGGTGGCAGATAACCTGTCGGCATCCTCTGTCGGAGGAGCATCCGACGCGCGCCTCGTGTTCACCTCCGCTTCAGGCCTGGCTTTGGAGCCTGGCAAGCGGAGGATTGATTGCCAACCTCTCCAGATACAGTCCGGCGAGCGCTCTTCTTCCTGAAAAAGCACGAGCGTTAGTATGTCTCCCAGGAATAAAGCCTCGGAGTAAGGTGGCACGCCATACCATTGCGCCGGAGTTTCGATCTGGACCGCACTTCTTTTTAGCCTGCTGGGCCGTGCTGCCCCTTGTTGGCTAGCCGCCGCGGGCTCGGCCTTCCGCCTCAAGGGTGCCCCCTGCGAAACGACATTGGTATACGGTGATCAAAAATAAGCATGGATGGGTCATTTTCAAACTATTGGGACTTTGGTCTCAATTACCTATGAGGCTGGAAGTATTCCGGGGTAATCAGCCGTAATGGCAACCAAGGCATTATCGATGCTTGGTTGGTGAAATACCCCATCGATCATCTCCACTGATATGTCCGGATCCTCTTGGGAGGTCGGATCGAGGAACCGCTCCGGATCCTCGGGTTGTGGAGGCGGGCTGTTTATGTCCTTTATGGCCTGGCGCAGTTCCTGCGCTGAAGTCAAAAAATGAGATACTTGACTATGGGAATATGGATCGGATAGGCAAAGAGAAATGTCCGCTTACCCAGCTCGGAGGATTGTGCATAGAAAATCTGTTCTATGGATTGACGCGGAGAAATTCCTCCTCTTCTCCCTTGTACAACGCGGACAAGATCTTCACCAGATCGGCCACCGATCCCGTCCCCTTACGGCCGCAGCGGGTGGCATCATCCTCCCCGTTGAAATCCCACATGGAGTGGCCTCTATACTAGAGCGGCTGCACCCCCCGCATAATGCATGTGGCCATGACCCCGATCATGGTCAGTCCGGAATGAGCCAACAACCTTATTCGGCTCATCAGGTAAAGGACGTCCCTGTCATTTTCCTTCTGAGGGCCCCGTGGACGCCAGCTTAGGCGTTTCTTCAAAGGAGCATTATTGAACTCAGGGAGGCCGATCCGAACAGGGTCCGGTAGGGGGACATCTTCTATATAAAACCACTCCGAAGGCCAGTCTTCGGACGCCTTCTTCGGGGTTCCAGATAGATATCCGGTCCCGGCGATGCGCGATAGTTCGGCTCCGCCCACTTGATATATTGACCCCTCTTGAGAACGGGGCACAAGGCAGAACAACTTCTTCCACAGCGCAAAATGAGCCTCGACGCCCAAAAACAGCTCGCAAAGGGCCACGAAGCCTGCAATATGCAGAATAGAGGCAGGCGTAAGGTTGTGCAACTGGAGGTCATAGAACTCCAGGAGCCCCCGGAGAAACGGATGAATTGGAAATCCAAGCCCTCTTATCAAATAAGAGACAAGGCACACCCGCTCTCCTTTGGAGGGGCTGGGGACGCTCTCCGCTTGCTTTCCACCCACATAGGTGGTGAGTCGGGCTTGAACCGGAACCATGAAGGCTGGGGGAAGAAATCCCTTGGTTTGGAGTGTCACTAACTTGCTGTGCGGGACGGAGCATCTCTCCCAATCTCCAGGATGGGGGCTGGAAGGGCGAGAGGAGGAGCCGCGTCGACTGTCCATGATGGAATGGATTCTGTCAGATGCGCTCTGATGAATGCTTGCGAAGGGAGGATGGTGTGATTCGGATCTAGATCCTCATCTCTTTTATAGGCAGCTCATTTGCGCGGCTAGGGGGGTATAATGTAAAAATACCCTGGCTTTTTGCATTCGTTCAACACGTGGAAGATGGCCATTATTGGGCGTGGTAGCCGAGGAGCGCAATATTTACAAGAAGCCGGATGCTATTCAAATAGGTACACAGGATTTGGAGGAGAACCCGCCTTGCAATGCCGAAGACAATCTATGCGCCGGACTCATCGCCATTGAAGCCTGGTTCGGGGGCTACTGAGGAAGTCCTGGATTAGGGCGTGTTCGGATAGCCGAACTATCACCTTTGGCCGGACTCCTGGACTATGAAGATACAAGATTGAAGACTTTGTCCCGTGTCCGGATGGGACTTTCCTTGGCGTGGAAGGCAAGCTTGGCGATACGGATATGTAGATCTCCTACCATTGTAATTGACTCTGTGTAACCCTAACCCTCTTTGGTGCCTATATAAACCGGAGGGTTTTAGTCCGTAGGACGAACATCAATCATACCATAGGCTAGCTTCTAGGGTTTAGCCTCTCTGATCTCGTGGTAGATCTACTCTTGTACTACCCATATCATCAATATTAATCAAGCAGGAGTAGGGTTTTACCTGCATCGAGAGGGCCCGAACCTAGGTAAAAACATCGTGTCCCTTGTCTCCTGTTACCATCCGCCTAGACGCACAGTTCGGGACCCCCTACCCGAGATCCACCCGTTTTGACACCAACACCGGCCACTCATCTATGAAGGACTGTATGATCATGAAGGCTTTCAAGAATTCCAACATGTTTGACGGTAATCATGGGCAGGGCGGCGGCTCAGGTGGCGGCGGCTTTCATGGCCCAGGCAGCGGTTCAAATTCCAATTTTCACAATTCTTAAGGTAATCAAGATGGTCATAACCAGCAATCTGGCCAGGGTGGTCAGCAGCAGAAGGGTGGATACCAGAGCCATCCAAAGTAGCTGAATAGTGGGCAATATCATGTGTTCACCACCGGTTTGTGTAAACGAGACCAGAAGCTTCATAAGAGGGCTATGAACGTCATTGAGCCGACAGTTCCTCATTATTTGAGATGGTCTGAGCAGCCTATTCTATGGAGTAGGGAGGATCACCCTCCCCGGGTTGATAATCCAGGTCACTTGGCGTTGGTGGTAGCACCTCAGGTTGGTGGATACAAGTTCACTAAAGTGCTCATGGACAGAGGCAGCAACATAAATATCCTTTATTATGAGACCTTTCGCCACATGGGTTTGATCGACAAAAATCTCAAGACTTCCAACACTGTTTTTCATGGAGTGGTTCCTGGTAAGTAGGCATACCCAGTGGGTAAGATTGAGCTGGAAGTAGCCTTTGGAGATGAACATGATTTTAGGGCGGAGAAGCTAACCTTTGAGGTGGTCAAAATCAGAAGCCCGTATCACGACCTTTTTGGGCGGCTGGCTTATGCCAAGTTCATGGCGAGGCCGTGTTATGTTTATTTGCAGCTCAAGATGCTGGGTCATAAAGGCACCATAATAGTGCATGGGAGTAGGAAGATAGCCTTGGAATGTGAGGAAGGCGATTCTGCTTATGCTGAATCTGTTTGTGCGACAAAAGAGCTGAAGTTCTACAAGGACAATGTTGACCCGACAGATATGACATCTTTGAAAAAGCCAACCACAGAGCATGAGCCGGTTATGAAGTTTAAGTCGGCCAATGATACTAAGCTAGTTGACTTTGTTCCAGGCGACTCATCTAAGCAGTTAAGTATCAATGCCAATCTGGATCCCAAATAGGAAAGCGCGCTCATTGAGTTCATCCGTGAGAACCGGGACATCTTTGCATGGAAACCTTTTGACATGCCGGGTGTACCGAGAGAACTTGCTGAGCACACTCTTAATATTGATCCAACATTTAAGCCAGTCAAGCAGTTTCTTCGGCGGTTCAATGAGGAGAGGCGTAAGGCCATTGGTGAGGAGGTAGCCCGTCTCTTGGAGGATGGGTTCATTGTTGAAGTTTTTCACCCAGAGTGGTTCGCTAACCCAGTGCTTGTCCTTAAAAAGAACGGCACTTGGCATATGTGTGTGGATTACATGGACCTAAACAATGCTTGTCCGGCTGATCCCTTCACTCTCCGTCGTATTGATCAGATCATTGATGCTATGGCGGGTTGTGAGCGTTTGAGCTTTTTGGATGCTTACTCTGGTTATCATTAGATCAAGATGGCAGTTAAGGACCAGGAGAAGACGGCGTTCATTACTCCATTTGGAGCCTTCTGCTATGTATCTATGCCTTTTGGGCTCAAGAGTGCCCAAGCGACTTACCAGCAGTGTGTGCAGAATTGTCTTCATAACCAGATTGGGTGCAATGTTCATGCTTATGTGGACGACATTGTGGTGAAATCCAGAGAGAAGGAGACCTTGATAGATGATCTGAAGGAGACCTTTGATAATCTTTGGGTCTACAAGTTGATGCTTAACCCGGCCAAGTGTGTTTTTGGCGTGCCTGCAGGCAAGCTTTTGGGTTTTCTAGTTTCTAACAGGGGCATTGAGTCTAACCCGGAGAAGATCAAGGCGATCACCTCTCTAGCTAAGCTGGCGTGCATAAATGATGTTCGGCGCTTGGCGGGTTGGATCGCTACTTTAAGCCGGTTCATCAGCCGGTTAGGTGAGAAGGCCATACCACTGTATCAAATGATGAAGAAGCCAGATGACTTTGTCTGGAGTGACGCTGCCAACGCTTCCTTTGAAGATTTGAAGAGACAGCTAGCTGAGCCGCTGGTCCTTGCTACTCCCATTGATAAGGAGCCATTATTATTATATGTGGCTGCTAACACATGGGCTGTCAGTGTGGCCATCATGGTGGAGCGCAAGGAGGCTGGCAAAGAGCATCCGGTTCAATGGCCAGTTTATTATATCAGTGAGGTACTTATTGAGTCCAAGCAAAGGTATCCACATTGGCAGAAACTCGTTTATGGGGTATTCATGGCAAGCCGGAAGCTTAAGCAATATTTCCAGGGTCATCCCATCACTATGGTCAGTTCTGCTCCTTTAGGAGATGTCATTCAAAACAGAGAAGCCACAGGACGATTCGCCAAGTGGGCCATTGAGCTTGGGCCTCATGGTTTAAAGTACGTACCACGTACTGCTATCAAATCTCAAGCACTGGTGGATTTCATCAATGATTGGACAGAACTACAGATGCCTGAAGAGAAGCCAGACAACACGTATTGGACTATTCACTTTGATGGGTCCGGGCAATTGGAGGGCTCAGGGGCTGGAGTTGTTTTAGCTTCCTCTCGAGGTGACAAATTTTGTTATGTGCTACTGTTGATGTTTCCCTGTACTAACAATGCAGCTGAGTATGAGGCCTTACTCCATGGTCTTCGGATGGATAAGGAGATGAGCTTAAGCCAGGTAAGGTGTTTTGGCGACTCAGATTTGGTGGCTCAACAAGTATCAGGCAAGTGGGATTCCAAGGATCCTCTCATGGCGACTTATCGCCGTGAAGTTGATGCCATTGCTGGACATTTCAAGGGTTACCAAGTGGAGCACATTGACCACAGAAAGAACGAGGCGGCTGATGCCTTAAGCCAGCTGGGCTCTCAGCGTAAGCCGGTGCCACCTAATACTTTCTTGGATATTCTGCATAACCCTTATGTCAAGTTACCTATAGAGGAAGACTTGGCTATTCCTGACCCAGGAGCACAATTGGTGGCGGCTCTTCACGGCATCCCAGATTGGACAATGCCATATTTGGCTTACATGAGCCGGGGCGAGTTGCCTGAGGATGAAACGTTGGCCAGGCAGATAACCCGGCGATCTAAGTCAATGACAATTGCCAATGGCGAGTTGCATCATCGCAGTGCTATAGGGGCATTTCAGCATTTTGTCTCCCCTGAAGAAGGCCAAGAAATTCTATGCGAGATTCATGAAGGGGATTGTGGCCATCATGCCGGGTCAAAATCCCTTGTCGCCAAGGCTTTCAGTCATGGATTTTATTGGCTGACGGCTCATGCTGATGTAGAGGACCTGGTCAGTAAATGTGACGGCTGTCACAAGTTCTCACGACGTGCTCACATGCCGGCTCAAGAGTTGAGGATGATTCCAATTACTTGGCCGTTTGCAGTCTGGGGGCTTGACATGGTTGGGCCTTTCAAAAGGTCCAAAGATAAAAAGACCCACCTTTTGGTGGCAGTTGACAAATTTACAAAGTGGGTTGAGGTAGAGACAGTTAGTAAGTGTGATGCAGCCACGGCGGTTCAGTTCATGAAGAAGGTGATATTTCGCTTTGGCTTTCCACACAACATTATAACTGACAATGGTACTAATCTGTCTGAAGGCGCGATGGAAGAATTTTGTCAACGTGAGCATATTCTGCTTGATGTTTCATCAGTGTCTCACCCCCAATCCAATGGTCAAGCTGAGAGAGCCAATCAGTAAATCTTGAAAGGCATCAAACCACGGCTTTTGGTCCCCTTGTAACAGACGCCGGGTTGTTGGCTTGAGGAGTTACCCTCTGTGATATGGAGCATCAACACTACTCCCAACAGGTCTACGAGTTATACGCCTTTCTTCATGGTCTATGGATCTGAGGCGGTTCTCCCTAGTGACATCCGTCATGACTCGCCCTATGTGGCGGCTTATGTTGAGGCGGACAATGAACAAGCACGCCAGGATGCCCTTGACCTGTTAGATGAAAAGCATGACTTGGCAGCAGCTCGCTCGGTGATTTACCAACAAGACCTGTGCCGCTATCACAGCCGTCGGGTTAGGTCCAGAAACTTTTAGGAAGGTGATTTGGTGCTCCGGCTCATCTAGGATCAAACTGATGCACACAAGTTATCCCCACCTTGGGAAGGGACTTTTGTGGTCATCAAGCACTTGAACAACGGGTCATACTACCTTATCAATGTTCAAGAGCACAAAGACTCACGTAAGTCGGAGGAGGAGACCCGCCGGCCGTGGAATATCGCTCATCTTCGGCCTTACTACACTTGAGCCACCGGCTCTCATGATGTACATATTTTGACGATGTATATATTATGATAAATAAGAAAGCAGGACCTCTGTCCTTTTTTCATCCTCAAAGGTAATATGTCATTGTTATTATCATTGATATCTCACATGATCACTTGGGGGCTGATCGTATCCGAATTTACCTTGACCCGTTTGATCCGGCTTATGATCGTATTTGAATCTAGCCGTTAAACCTTATGATCACTAGGGGGCTTCCTGTTCAAACATAGGTCGTATTCGAACCAAAGAGAACATAGCTGTCGGTACCCTTTTTGATTGGCACACTACCAAGCTCACTAGGGGGCTTCTTGATCGTATTCGAATCATAGCTCAACCCCTTTTGGGAACCGACTTTGATCGTATTTGAATCAGAGTCGTTAAAAAACTCTCAAGGTCATTAGGGGGCTTCCTGTTCAAACATAGGTCGTATTCGAACCAAAGAGAACATAGTTGTCGGTACCCTCCTGGTCGGCGCAACGCCAAAGCCACTGGGGGCTACATGATCTTATTCGAATCCTAGCTTAACCCCTTTGGAATGGTTTACTGATCGTATTCGAATCAGAAGTCTTGAATTTTTTTTATATTCTATTTGGTTTAAGTTTTCTTTGGAAGCACCCTTTATTTGACTTGAGACTTTTTTGAGGTTTAGAAGTACAAGTGTGGTTAATTTTAACCCGGTTTGATTTTGGCTGTTAAGTCGCCAATATATGAGAATCATCATGCCTTTGGAAGTGTTGGTTTCCATAGTTTGGGCTATCACCCTTACTGTCAGGGTAATAAAAGCCGGTAGTGCAAATCAAAAGGTCACAGGTAAAAGATTATAGTTGTGTTTCATCATTATATGTTACAACGGGCTTATCTGTGATTCTTCTTCTATTTTAATGTATCAAGCTGTTATGACCCGCCTTGCGGTAAGCCGCCAAGGGACCTTGTGATCTATTTCTATGTGCAGGGCAGTTCAAAGACTTGGTCAAGCATAAGGAAAAAATATGATAAGTGTAAAACGGGTGAAGATAATATGGCGGCTTAATAGTATTAAGCACCAAAAACATGCACGATGGCACGGCAAAAGCAAAGTTATTTCTATTCTATTACATGACTCCCCGAGTCCAAATGATTCATATTATTTTTTAGTACATCACAGATATGAGCCGCCACGGCGGATTAACTCTCGTGTTGGCCTGAAGCGTCTGGGTTAGCCCTCTCCGCTTCTTCGCCCTGTTCCCTTTCCTGAAAGGTTGATGATGACCGGTCAATGTTGTTCAAAGCTTCAAATTCAGCTTCATCATCAACTAGTCCAGCCGGGTCAACTTCAGGGGCAAAGGTATGCTTACGGAGTGGGGGATCAGGCTGGTCACTTTATAATGAGGTGTTGGAATTCTCCGGTTCTCTCCGTCATAACCCGCCTGGTACTTGGTGAGATCCAGTTCGTCAGCTACCAGGGTGGCCATGGGGCATACCTCCTTCACAGAAGCGGCAAAGTCTTCCTGTTCAAAGGAAGTACCATCCTCCTTCAGGCTTGGATAACCAATAGCAATGTCGGCTGGGTCTAACTCCGGCAGCCAAGCTTTGGCCCGGCTTAAAGCATTCACCGCTCCGGCTCTTGCAGCTGACCGCCTTAGTTCCTTGAACTGTTGGGGTAGCATAGAAAGCTTCTTTAGTACATCTGCCAGGAGGATAGGCACTTCATTTGACAAAGCCACCATGGCTAAGGCCCGCTGAGACCCAGTGTACAGCTGTTCCACCAGCGTATAAACCGCCTTCAGCTTGATCAGCATATCTTGGTTCATATTTGAACTCCTGGGGCCTGCATAAACATTGTCAGGTGAGTCAGTTCCAGTTTATATGATCAATTGAAAGGTTCAAACATTTAACACTTGTAGGGCAACTTACCAAAGATCGCTGAGACCATCTGAGGGACATGGCATTTTAAGCCGGTTAATTCACCGGTCGCCTCTTCAAGAGCCGTCTCTGCCTTCTCGGCTCAATTAATCAATGCAATTTTTTCATCAGCCCAGGCCTTTTTCTCCATTTCAAAGTCTTTCTTCAACTTTTCTTGTTCAGAAACACTGAATTTAAACTTGGAGTCGTCTCTTTGGGTTTCCGTCCCTTGGGCCTCAAGGCGGTTCTTCAGATCAACCACTTCTTATTCAAGTTGACTCGTGGCGGCCTATACAAATACCGGGTCAAAATCAGGACAATCCTGATGCAATATTAAGTCCCAAGCCTTTTGCAAGCAACAACACTTGGCACTTGGGGGCTAATGTCTACCGAAGAATTTTACTTAAAGTGGCGGTTCATGACAGTAAGTTCCAAGCACTTTGCAAGCAACAGTACTTGGCACTTGGGGGCTAATGCATATTGTTGTTCAAAGCTTTGTAAGTATTTTATTTTATACAACCATATGAAGGATCGGTTCAACCATGCTAGTTAAGCCGCCCCTTTGGGACTACAGAGTAAGCCAGATTTCTTACATATTTTATCCATCTATGTTACTAATGTAACTAAATTTGTTTCTAAGTCTATAGCATATTCATCATAAGCAACAGACTTGGGGGCTGGCATAAGTAAAGATAAATGACTACAGAGAAAGGGTTGTACCTCAAATTTTTGGTGCATCTGTTTCACCATGTCAATCTCGAGGCTACGACTGCTGTGCACTTGGCTCATGTAGCCAGAAAATACTTCTCCAATACTCTTGTGAGTATGGTCTGTGACGTCAAGCTTAACTCGGCGGTGTTCCAGAAGCTCCTCTTTGGTGGAACACTTGGCCAGCATGGTTGGCCTCCCCGGTCAGCAAAGCCGATTCTGGTGATCTCGACATCAGTGTCTTGAGGATCATCCTTCCTGACCGGGCTAGGGGCTTCCGGGTTTTCCGAACCATCAATGGCTCGCTCAGCAGGCGAGTCGGCAATTGGAGTTGATGTGTCTTCAGCCGGATCAGGTGGCGGCTCATGAGTTGAAAATTCAGGTGCGGCTGTTCCAAGTTCTGGCTCTGTTATGACCGTTTCTTCCGCCGGCTTATCCTTCTTGGCCCTTTTGCTGGGCTTGGCTTTTCCACTGCATAAAATCAAAAGGTTAAGGGCAAAAACAACAAATTGAAATGAATACAGGATAAGTAGGTTATCATTACCCTGGCGCGGTCTTGAAAGCCCGCAGGTTGGACTACATTGAGTCGCCGGAGGAAGGGGAAGTTTCCTGATAATCCGAGTCAGAAGAATTGAGCGGTTGACGAGTGAGACCCGCCAAAGGATAAAAGAGATTTAAATCAGAAGTGGCCTCGTTCCGGCGCTTCCTTGGGGTGTTCGGCAAGCCAGAGGAGAGCTCCGCATCCTTACTGGTCTGGGTCTGCCTCCGGCTCTCGTGAATCTGTCGCTTCAAAAGAAATTGAGGAGCTTGATAAGCTAAAGGATGTGAAAATCTTACTTTCCGGGTTACTCTGCGGATTTTCTATCTTGGCAAAGGCTCGTCCAGAGGAAATGGTAGTTACCTCTTCAGCCTTGCTATGGCTTGCTCCTGTGTCCTCCTGCTGATAATCAGTGTCAATAAGATGGTTAAAAAAGGAGCCAATGGAGTCAAGGGCTACCTCCGACTCAGAAGAATCTTCTAGCCGAAGCAAGTTAGAGGCAGTGGCTTTCTTGCCCTTATTTTTTGCAGCCTCTTTCCTGGCGGCTTTCTTGGCCTTCCTGGCTCTCTTTACAGCTTCATGGTTGTATTGGACCTTCCAGAATTTGTCACCCACCTGTGAGAGTTAGCAGAGGTATGGGTATGGGTAAAACATCAAAAAACCAAAGTAATTTGTTCAGATGGGCGGCTTACCTTTGGAGCCGGGTTAGCTTCGCAGAAGCGGGCTAGGCCCACCTTACCACAATCTGCTAGGCTCTCGTTCAAAAGGGACTTCATCATATCGTTGATGACATCTTCAGGCAAGTCATCAGGGTTGTGCCGCAGAGGGTCATCCTTTTTGCCTGTGTAGGTGCACATCAAGCTGGGGCGGCGGCTCAATGGAATGACCCGCCAGACGAGCCAAACCCGGACTAAATCAATGCCAGTTAACCCATTCCCTAGGAGAGTGTCGTGGAATTAACATGTTAGATGTCCTTAGTGTCAGGACTTAGTCGCGAGGCCAATGCATCTATGTGGTAGCTTGAGAGGGGTTGATCGGGACGAGAGACGCAACACACAAGACAAGGATTTAGACAGCTTCGAGCCCCAGGAAACATCATCCAGTAATAGCCCTACATGTTGTTTGTGGCTAGGCCTCATTATGCTCATGGGAGTCGCCGTAAACCGGCTCTCCTATAGTTGTATCTAGCCCTAGAGATTGTTTCTTGTCCCTCTTTGGGGAGCCCTGCCCCTCCTTATATAAGTTGAAGGGGCCGGTTACATGTGGAGTCCTATTAGGATTAGGACTAGTCTACCTTCTAATACAAACCGGATACAAGTCCAGGTCTTAACTCCTTGTAAGGTAAATATTTCTCACGCCTTTCCTCTTAAACCGGCCCGCCATTAACATAAACCATCCTTCTGGGCCTTGGGCCTTGTCATCCGTCTGTCTCGTCCACCGGGTTACCAGTGAGTCATAATGTTCAGGTAGGTTGTTTGTAAACCGTCTGGTCAAGGCAGGTCACCAATGAATCGCCGAGTGTAAACCGGGTCTCAAGTAAACCGCCAAGTCCGACCGGGTCATATTTCCGGCAGGTTCATACCGCGGGGTATATCCCCGACATTAGCCCCCAGTTTAATTTGGATTCATCCATGTTAAACTGATCCTGTAAAACAAACACAAGAACAAACTTGGTGGCTTGTGCTCCGGGTTAAAAATTCTTATAAACCGGCACTTGATCATCCTTAAATCCTTGTCATTTCTTCCTTCTAGAAAATCCGAGTCAATAGACCAGCTTCATAATCAATTTGCTTGCAGAAGATATTTAGTAAATAAAGAATCCATTGAATCGGCCTTCAATACTCTGACTTGACAAAAATATTGGTCTTCAAATATTCAACTGATATTCAGCCGGCTTGAAGATGTAAAACTTGCCGATCTATGATTTCCAAAAATCGCTGGGTTATAAAAACTGATAATTCCGGGTCATGATTGTTTCCAACGTCGGTTCATGATTGTTGCAGACACCGGGTCATAATGATTGGTGATGCCAGGTCAATCTGGTTTGCTCAAAACTGAAAATCGGAAGATATTTCTCCCTTATATCCATATTACCTGTAGCCCCCAAGTCTTGAACAGAACAAAGTGATGATTTTAGACTTGTTTCCATATAATTACTGCCACTTTGAAGAAATCCATGTTGTTCATCTCAGTCACTAGCAAAAAACTGAATACTCCATATATGTAGCCGGTTGTCATGCTTGCAGCAACCTGGGACTTGAAATTGTCTTATGCTCATAAAAACTTCAACCAATGTTGCCCCCAATGGCCGGTTCATTATGCAATAATGAGCAGGGACTTTGTAAATATAATCATGTAAACCTTGAACAACAACATGTATCCCCCAAGGGCCGGCTCAGTAAGATAATATTGAGTTGGGACTTGATATATACTTCAATGAAAATAACATCATATGATGTAATCCCCATCATAGGGCTTGAATCCACGTCAACAAGGTTAAGAGCCTTGTGCTCTACCAACTAAGCGATGGACCCTTGAATATAATGGATTTAACTTGTGTACCTTGAATTGTTGACAGGAGCAATTGGTAGCCCCCAAGGGTCGGCTCATTATAATGTGATGAGTCGGGTCTTCAATAAGATGGGCAAAAAATTACTTTGCATTAGCCCCCAAGTGCCATGGTGCATGCTGGCAGTGACATGGGACTTGCATATTTGATATAATCTCAATCTGAATAATGTAGCCCCCAAGTGGCGGGTCGTAATTCTGCAGCAACTCGGGACTACTCCTTCAATTATAGAATAAATTATATCCATTGATAATATGATAGCCATAGCGCTAAAGCGACTTTGAAAACCCAATGATTTATAAGCGCATGATTCCAATGGCGCAATCCAAATATATACTGGCGACTTATAATCCAAAGCCAGGCCGGGTTAATAAACGTCGGTGATTTATAATTATGATTTATTCAACCTATTTCTGCATACAACAAGTTTAAAGTGTCCTGGCGGTTTATCGCCGGACGGGTCATAATGCCCAACATATAACCCGGGTTTATAACCAAGGCTGCAAGGATAATAAAATATGAAATATATCATACCTGTGATATTGAATCACATCGTTGGTTTACCAACTTTCTTGTAGTAAGGGTGATAGCCCAAATTTGGAGTACTGATAACTCCCTCCATGATTTGCTGGTAATTGCCACCATGCCTTTCTGGTTTATAGTGAAGCCATGCTGGGTTATAATAAACACCGGATGATCATCCTGGCGACTTATAGTCAAAGCCAGGCCGGGTTAGCAAACATCGGTTCATATTTGATTGTGTATTAACAACTGATAGTTGAAAGACAAGCCGGGTTAAGAAACACCGGTTTTAAATTGACGACTTATAGTCAGACCGGGTCAATAAACGCCGGTTTACCGTAAAACCTTGTCAAAGAAGAAAAGACTTTGACAAATAAAAGCAAATAAAAACTTGTAGTCGAGGCTTTTCAAGGGCTGCCAGGCCCAAATTCAAGGCTTTTCATGGGCTGCGAGGCCGCTGAGTTAAACCATTTCGCAAAGACTTTTAAGATGGACCTCACATTAACCAATCGTCGTTTTAACTTTGACAAGTTCAGGGTCTGTATTAGATTGACTTGTCAAACATTCGGCGAGTCATACCAGGATTAGCTGGACGGAGTGGCTTACTTGATGGGCAGGTTAACTCGGGGTTTTAGGTGAATACACCTGGCTTCCAAGCCTGGCTTGATAGCCTATTACAAGGGTCCTTTCAAACTCTTTGTTGCTGTGCACAAAGAGCCCCCAAGTAATATTTTGAGTTGTGCTCAGTGGGTGCCTATGTTTGACTTGTGCTTTTTGCAACACTCTCTTTGGCCCCTAAGTAATTTCCTGTTGGCCTTACGCCGATCATGTCACGTCCCTAGCCTTGCTATGCACTTGGACTAGCTTGTTGCTGCATCATGTTTAAAATTTCATTTAAACCTGAAATGGGGGCTGATAAACCCTAGCAGCTAATGAATTCAACTAGGGTCAAAATAAAATCTTTTTCAATGAACCTGAAATGCCCTTCTAAAATGTTCATCATCTTTGCCTTGGGTTAGAACCTCTGACAAAAATGGTGCACACTTTTCTAGGACATCATAAGGTCACTGAATTAAATCATATAGTATTTGCATTTGGGCATTTAAATGCTATAAAATATTTTAAATGCTCAAATAATCCCAAACTGAAATGTTTACTGTAGGATATATTTCCAATAGTGGTCAGGAGTAGTTGCATGATTTTTGGGATTGATTTAGTATTTTTAATAAAGTCACAAAGTTGCAGAATAATAGAAAACAGAAATTAAAATAGAGAAACCAGAGAGAGAGAGAACTTACCTGGCCCACTTCCCTGTAGTCGGCCCAGCTTGACCAGCCCAGCCCACTTACCTCCTCGCTCGTCGTCTTCCTCTGCCAGTAGGCAGAGGCGAAGATGCACGCTTGCGCTAGGAGGCCGCCACCTCCTGCTTCACGCTGGAGGCTCATCCTCCTTCCTGTCCCCGCGCCTGGAGACGCCCTCGACCCCTCTGTCCTCCCCCCTTGTCCCCTGACCATTTTCCTCTCTCCCTCCTTGTTCTTCGCCCGAACAGAGAGCCCCGCCGGCCACCGCAACCGCACACGCGCCCACCGTTGCCCCAGTGACAAACCACCATCCTCAGAAGCTTCGCTGCATCACTCTCCGTCTCCAAGCCGACGGCCACATCCCCGGAAGAACCACAACGCCGGGATCAAGCTCATCCTCATCACCACGGCCGTCGGACGCCACAGACGGATTCGATGCCGCCAGGTCTTCCCCGAGCCCGCTGACTAGCTTCTCCGCCTCCCTGTGAGCTCCTGATTCTCCCTCTCTGCCCGCCCCCTCCGTTCCCGTCCGCTAGCCGCCGCATCCGTGAGCTCACCGCCGGCGTCCATGTCGTCGCCGTCGTTCCAATGGACAAAAATCACGTCGGAGGACGTGGACGTGCTCCTGGCGTCTCAAAGAACCTAACCCGCACCACAACCTGCTCCCTTGCGCGTTGCAACGCCGCGCTCGCTCGGAGCCGAGCTCCGGCCGCCACTTCGCTCGCCGCTGCCGAGCTCGAGGCCGTCGTCTCCGGCCGCCCTAGCTGCTGCTGCTTGCTGAAACGGGCGCAGGTGAGCACCAGCTCTCCGTAGCCGCTCTCCTCCATCCATTTGGACGCCGGAGGAGCGAGCCCGAGCCCTCCGCCGCGCCTGTTGCCACCGGTGACGAGCCGCCGGCTGGTTAGGCCCTGTTGACCAGGGGTTTGACCTCCTCTCGGTCGATGACAGGTGGGGCCAGCCCCCTGTTAATTAGTTTAGCTTATTCTAACTTAATTAGCACTGTTTCACTGACATGTAGGCCCTAATGTTTAATTAACTGAGTAATTATTGAATTAGGTTAATTAAGCTCTGTTTAATCGCCCTGCAGCTGACACACGGGTCCCACGCGACAGGTTTGACTCTGGTCAGCCATGTTGACTTGCTGACGTCACACAGGCATCATGCTGACGCAGTAAAGCATTTCTGGAATTAAAATAAATCAGGAAATGATTTATAAATTTCAGAAAATACCCCAAACTTCTAAAAATTCATAGAAATTCAACCGTAACTCCAAATAAGATAAATTATATATGAAAAATGATCAAAAAAATCCAATCTATCCATCTATACCATTTTCATGCATGTTAGAACAACTTATAGCTGCTGTTTAGGACAAATCATATAAAGGGCATTTAAACCATCATATATGGAGTTTGAATTTGAATCTTTGATTCAAATAAACTTCATTTAACTTGCTGCTAGTTGCATTAGCTCAAACCACAGCATATTGCCATGTCATGATCATGCATCATATTGCTGCATTGCATTGATTGTGTTCTTCCTTGTTTGCCGGTATTTGTCCCCTCTCGATAGACGTGGTTCCGATGATGAGTTTGATGACACCGATGAAGAACTATACTATCTTCAGAAGTGCCAGGCAAGCAAAAACCCCTTGTTCATTCCAATAAAATCCCACTCTCTCGCTCCTGCTCTCTTTTACTGCATTAGGACAACAACGAGATATTTATTATTTGCTGCGGTAGCTGAACCCCTTTATCCTTTGCATGACCTGTCATTGCCACAGTAAGTAGATGAAATCCACTAGCATGAGTAGGAGTTGTTTGAGCCCGGTTGTGCCTACTCATTCATGCTTGTTTGTCATGCCTGCTACTGCTTAGAGTTGAGTCAGGTCTGATTCATCGGGGATGAATCAGAGGCGTGTGAACATGTCCTACTGTTGAGAGCTAAGTGTGTGAACACGATTTGGTAAAGGTAGCGGTGAGAGGCCATGTAGGAGTACATGGTGGGTTGTCTCATTGCAGCCGTCCTCAGGAACTGAGTTCTGTGTTTGTGATCCATGAACAGTTACTACCACACATTGGGATCCTTAATTGACTCTCTCGACTTATTAATCAACATGATCTCTGTCCAGGAGTTGCAACTAGTTTCTGGTGTTTGTAGGTAGTGTTAGTAGTCTACCAAGTGGCACCCGGTACAGGTGGGCTTGGGACAGACTAGGCACAGTGGCACGGTGTACCAAGTGGCACCCGGATGGTGGGCTTGGGAACCCTGCTCACATCGTTTGGGGCCGTGAGCGACACCTCGGCCGGATCTCCTTGCGGATGGAACCCGAATAGGCGATAAACCTAGACGAGAGACTTGTGTGGTTAGTCAGGTCGTGGCCGTCTCCCTCGCCAGGCTTCCGCTTGAAGGTTGCCGAGATACACGAGGTGTACATGGCGGTAAGTGGCGAGAGCGTGTGTGAAGAAGTACACCCCTACAGGTTTAATATGATCTATTCGAATAGCCGTGTCCGCGGTAAAGGACTTCTGGGTTGCCTGTACAGTTCATAGACAAGTGAAAGTGGATACTCTAAAATACGCAAGATAAGTGTGAGTGCTATGGATGGCGTTCTCGTAGGGAGACGGGAGCGGATCCATAGTGGTGTATTGATATGGTGAATATGTGGACTCATGTGCGCCACCTCCAAAGAGTTACTTGCAGTCGTAGTTTAGGATAGCCACCGAGTCAAAGATGGCTTGTTGTAGTTAAACCCCACCATACCTTTGTTGATACTGATGCATATGTAGTTAGTTCTGATGTAAGTCTTGCTGGGTACATTTGTACTCACGTTTGCCTATTTTACGTTTTTGCAGAGAGACTTCAGTCTCGCTAGTAGTTCCGCGTGGACTTCGACGTTTAGCTTGTTACCTCAGCTACGATCTTGTGCCCTCGGCAGGATCTGGTAGTTAGTCAGGCTTTTCAGCCTTTTTCATTTATAGATCTCTGTACTCAGACATGTTAAGCTTCCGCTTGTGCTTTGACTTGTATGCTCTGAATGCTGGGTCGAGAGACCCATGTTTGTAATATCTCGCTCCTCGGAGCCTATTGAATAAATACTTGAGTTGTAGAGTCATGTTGTGATGCCATGTTGTATTTGCACATATCGAGCATATTGTGTGTATGTTATTGAAATGCTTGGTATGTGTGGGATCTGACTATCTAGTTGTTTATCCTTAGTAGCCTCTCTTACCGGGAAATGTCTCCTAGTGTTTCCACTGAGCCATGGTAGCTTGCTACTGCTCCGAAACACTTAGGCTGGCCGGCATGTGTCCTTCTTCGTTCCTGTGTCTGTCCCTTCGGAGAAATGTCACGCGATGAATACCGGAGTCCTGTTAGCCCGCTACAGCCCGGTTCACCGGAGTCCTGCTAGCCCAGTGCTATAGCCTGGATTCACTCGCTGATGACCGACATGTTCGATGTTGGGTCATGGATGCCTGTCGTTGTAAGTTTGTGCCACTTTGGGTTTACGACTAGCCATGTCAGCCCGGGCTCCTTATCATATGGATGCTAGCGACACTATCATATACGTGTGCCAAAAGTCGCAAACGGTCCCGGGCAAAGGTAAGGCGACACCCGTGGGGATACCGTGCGTGAGGCCGCAAAGTGATATGAGGTGTTACATGCTAGATCGATGTGGCATTGAGTCGGGGTCCTGATAGCTTTGGTATCAGAGCTTGACTGCCTGTAGGATTACCAAGCCAAACTGGTCGAAGTTGAGTCTAGAAATTCTTTAGTTATATAAGGGAGTTGATTGTGGGATGGAACGCAAGGCTCTTTTTACTCCTTATACCTTATGCCTTCTGATCCGAGTCATCTTATCTTTCCTACGGGGTTAAGGAACTAGGCTTTCTCTTCTTTCTATCAGGATCACATGTTACTAATCCGTAGCCCTATAAGATTGTTGGATTTAAGCCTCAGTTCAGTTCCTACTACTTCTGTATGTTAACTATTGATCTCGAAACCTTGATATTATGCTGCTGAGTGGTTATGCCACCATTTTTGTAGCATGTCTCAAATCTTTTCGAGCATTTACAGCCGTTATGCTGTCCGAGTCATCCCAGGTTTCTAAATGGTCTGATGCATTTGCAAATTCTTCCTTTCCGTTCCCGATGTCCTTTATGGTCAGATTAAGCACACTAACCTGTGCATTGAGGTAATTTATTGCCTTGACATATATGTTGGAGTTATTATTATGACCCTAGGTGTTTTAGGGAGTCACCTAGTAATCTAGCAATGTTTTGTGTTCCCATTGTGAAGATTCTGGCCATCATTCTCGAAAGCATCTCGTGATGCTACTTAGGAGTAGGTATTCTATTCTTGGGCTCTTGAACCCAAGATTCACCCAACTTACCTCATGTTGATAGTGTTTGCTAGTTCCTTTAGGAAATTAGTAACCTTTGCATTAGTCCTCGAGGTCTGTGGTATTCCCTTCTTCCAAATACTATGAACCACTTACGGCAGATGTTTGTTGGATCAAAAGATCACGACAGGAGTGCTCTCGATGGGTTCTCCATTCTATATTGCGACTCTGCTAGTTCTACTTTTCTGCATGGGTTATCCGGAAGAAACTTGTTGAACTTGGTTCAACATACTAATCTATGCATCCACAACTCAGAAAACCGTATGTTATTTGAGTTGTCCCTCCTTAGTTGTATCTCGACCCCCGTCTATCAATTGATAGTCAAGAGTATGCATGCATTCATTCATCAATGCATGTTACTCTTGTGGTCCGCAAGCCATTCTAGTTCAGAATGACTAGGAGAAACAAACTCCAGTACCTCATCCATTTCTAGGATTGGGTCAAAGCAGTTGTCTTCCACAGATCAAATGCAATCCAGCTTTTGATTCTGTTCTACCCTGGAGTATCACCCCCTTTATGTCAGGATTTTCATGAGAATTGCTCCAGCCCTTGTGAATTCTTAACGTAGTGATACCTCTCACCATCATTACTCATTCCTCGGTTCCGTGTTGTCGCAACCGAAATACCGACAAGTGAATCGTGATGTGTGAAATCAATACTCATAGCAACCTTGTTGCTTGATAGTTAAAGGACAATAATTTCATTCTTAGCATGTTGGTTATTCAACCATAATTCTAAGATTGATCGTGCTACCTAGTCCATTCTCCTGGTTCACCCCTCGATCGATGAGTTAGGATTATTTCGAATCCTCGCTCTTTTGATCATATCATCTTGCCCTGAAAAGCAAGATTGTTCTCGAGTTTAGTAACATATCGGTGGTTCGTGATTTTCCGAATATCCTCTCGGAAGTATCACCAGGTCGTCACCTGACGGCTATGTTGAGCTCGTGATCAAGTTGGTTTATTCCTGTAAACCACCCCTTCTCCAAGAGTCTGTGTTGAATACCCCTGAGCTAGATGGTTAAGCTGAACAGCAACTTGGAGAGTTGGAAGATAAAAGCTTGCCTAACTTAGCTCATTTCCCAAAAGGGATATCTTGTGTTTGTGTGTGTTGAAGAAAGATGATATTTTCAATGATTGATCCTCGTGGTCAATTGTTGGATCTATTGTCTTACCCCAAACCTTTGATTTGAGTATGCGCTATCGTCAAATCAAATCAGAACCAACGATATTCGTAATGTTGTCTTACTCGTGGTTTTTCCTCGAGCTTACACCATTATATTCTTTGGTCTGACCAATGCTATCACCTTGTTCACATAATTGTCGTATTCCACTTGTATGGAAACCTAGATGAATTGTTGTTGAGCCCATCAGCAGCATTTTATCTCCTCCATAATTCATGATGAACATCAGGCTAGTGTTGGAAACTTGTGTAAGCATTATCTTCGTGTTCCGTTCATGAAGGATATGCTTAGATGAAAGAAGTGACTTCCTCTAATTCATGTGCAATTGGTGCAAGTTGCCGCCGTGGGTTCGAGAAAGTTAGTCTTGCTTCCTCTAGAATCATCCCAAGTTAGCCACGCATGTGCGAAGTACTCTATGGTTTGATAGGTTGGCCGCCTCCATTCTATATGTGTTCTTAGCACACCAAGCCACTAATTGACTTGTTCAAGGAGGAGAAGTCTATGCTTGGGATCTAATCCATGGACTTGCATAAAGACTTCGAAACCCTTGATGAGGATTTCCCACCTGAACTCGGTAGTGTTTTTATTGTAAGACTACCATGTGATCATGTTTTGTCTGGGACAACGTGTTCACATATGTGTAGCGGAACTAGCTCATGTTTTGGAGCTTGCTATCGTAGTTCATTTCCCGAGAATCTCGCAACGTCATCTCGTCGATTTGTGTTGCAAACTTTCATTTTTCTTTCTAGACTTGATGAGTCTGGAATATCATGTTACCAACCAGATATGAATCTCAGGCAGATATGATGGTTGGAACCTTTCCAAGATCTATGATGTAGGTCTCGACAAGGTTGATGTTCTGGCCGACACACCTAGCCGGAAGATCTATCATTGTAGTATCTTGATTGAGCAAATCGACCATCTTCTCCATGAGGATTTCGAGTGACTTATTAGAAGTTGTTCCTTATGGATCCTTTGTTCTCCCGAAGCCAGACCTTTACTTGATGTTCCAGATACCGACTGGTATCGGGTTAAGCTGGTACATTAAGGAGAACATTAGAAGCGGAGTGCTAAATGTCTCTCGGTCGATCATCTAGATTTTGTTCCTTGGCTTCGCTAAGGTGAAATCTGAGGAGGTGTTATCGTCTTTTGCATCTGCATCATCCATCATCATTCATCATGGTAGTAAGTTGTGTTGCCAGGATTCTTGACACGGATATTGGTAAAACCTTGATGATATGGAAATGCTCAAGTTCTTGAGAGCACGCTCAGTCACTAGGTTATATCCCCGGTATCCATTGGATTGTGCCTTCCGTTTGCCGAGTTGTCTTATAACTCTAGTTTCCTTTCCAAACTGAGTATGCCACTCTTTCGAACTCTTCCAAATGATCATTTGTGATTTGCCTTAAGCCGGTATAAAGAGTTTCAATGATCTTTGAATCAAAGGTAATTATTTTGCCACTTAAGGGATGACTCCACGAGTCACCTCCTCTAAAATGTCTCGTTATGGTATCATGGCAATTCAACTCCTCGCTACATTGACAACCGTTTACCACATTCTTAAGTCTGGAATTGTTGTCTACCTACCGAGCCCTCATCATCTGTCTCACTCCATTTCCTTAGATGTATGCTTCGTGTCTCAGCTCGAGAGATGTGACAATGTCTCATCCCATGAGTTGATCCTGAGTTGTTCGGTCTTCAAGGAGATAGATTCTTCCAGAGCTTTCCTTTCCTCTTCTCGTCATGTTAGTTGGAGTTCTCAGAGCAAGACATCGAGACAAGATGATGATCGAATCAAGGTTCTTATGAAGTGCAACCTGGATCGTGAAGATTGTGCTAGCTTCATGTCCCCTCTGTCTTCTTACCTCACGTCTTGAATCTCGGGTCGAGATTCTTGTTTAGTGGGGGTGAGTTGTCACGTCCCTAGCCTTGCTATGCACTTGGACTAGCTTGTTGCTGCATCATGTTTAAAATTTCATTTAAACCTGAAATGGGGGATGATAAAGCCTAGCAGCTAATGATTTCAACTAGGGTCAAAATAAAATCTTTTTCAATGAACCTGAAATGCCCTTCTAAAATGTTCATCATCTTTGCCATGGGTTAGAACCTCTGACAAAAATGGTGCACACTTTTCTAGGACATCATAAGGTCACTGAATTAAATCATATAGTATTTGCATTTGGGCATTTAAATGCTATAAAATATTTTAAATGCTCAAATAATCCCAAACTGAAATGTTTACTGTAGGATATATTTCCAGTAGTGGTCAGGAGTAGTTGCATGATTTTTGGGATTGATTTAGTATTTTTAATAAAGTCACAAAGTTGCAGAATAATAGAAAACAGAAATTAAAATAGAGAAACCAGAGAGAGAGAACTTACCTGGCCCACTTCCCTGTAGCCGGCCCAGCTTGACCGGCCCAGCCCACTTACCTCCTCGCTCGTCGTCTTCCTCTGCCAGTAGGCAGAGGCGAAGACGCACGCGCACGCTGGGAGGCCGCCACCTCCTGCTTCGCGCTGGAGGCTCATCCTCCTCCCTGTCCCCGCGCCTGGAGACGCCCTCGACCCCCTCTGTCCTCCCCCCTTCTCCCCTGACCATTTTCCTCTCTCCCTCCTCGTTCTTCGCCCGAACAGAGAGCCCCGCCGGCCACCGCAACCGCACAGGCGCCCACCATTGCCCCCGTGACAAACCACCATCCTCAGAAGCTTCACTGCATCACTCTCCGTCTCCAAGCCGACGGCACATCCCTGGAAGAACCACAACGGCGGGATCGAGCTCATCCTCATCACCATGGCCGCCGGACGCCCCAGACGGATTCGATGCCGCCAGGTCTTCCCCGAGCCCGCTGACTAGCTTCTCCGCCTCCCTGTGAGCTCCTGATTCTCCCTCTCTGCTCGCCCCCTCCGTTCCCGTCCGCTAGCCGCCGCATCCATGAGCTCACCGTCGGCGTCCATGTCGTCGCCATCGTTCCAATGGACAAAAATCGCGTCCGAGGACGTGGACATGCTCCTGGCGTCTCAAAGAACCTAACCCGCACCACAACCTGCTCCCTTGCGCGTTGCAACGCCGCGCTCGCTCGGAGCCGAGCTCTGGCCGCCACTTCGCTCGCCGCTACCGAGCTCGAGGCCATCGTCTCCGGCCGCCCTAGCTGCTGCTGCTTACTGAAACGGGCGCGGGTGAGCTCCAGCTCTCCGTAGCCGCTCTCCTCCGTCCATTTGGATGCCGAAGGAGCGAGCCCGAGCCCTCGGTCGCGCCTGTTGCCACCGGCGATGAGCCGCCGGCTGGTTAGGCCCTGTTGACCAGGGGTTTGACCTCCCCTCGGTCGATGACAGGTGGGGCCAGCCCCCTGTTAATTAGTTTAGCTTATTCTAACTTAATTAGCCACTGTTTCACTAACATGTAGGCCCTAATGTTTAATTAACTGACTAATTATTGAATTAGGTTAATTAAGCTCTGTTTAATCGCCCTGCAGCTGACACACGGGTCCCACGCGACAGGTTTGACTCTGGTCAACCCTGTTGACTTGCTGACGTCACACAGGCGTCATGCTGGCGCAGTAAAGCATTTCTGGAATTAAAATAAATCAGGAAATGATTTATAAATTTCAGAAAATACCCCAAACTTCTAAAAATTCATAGAAATTCAACCGTAACTCCAAATAAGATAAATTATATATGAAAAATGATCAGAAAAATCCAATCTATCCATCTGTACCATTTTTATGCATGTTAGAACAACTTATAGCTGTTGTTTAGGACAAATCATATAAAGGGCATTTAAACCATCATATATGGAGTTTGAATTTGAATCTTTGATTCAAATAAACTTCATTTAACTTGCTGCTAGTTGCATTAGCTCAAACCACGGCATATTGCCATGTCATGATCATGCATCATATTGCTGCATTGCATTGATTGTGTTCTTCCTTGTTTGCCGGTATTTGTCCCCTCTCGATAGACATGGTTCCAACAATGAGTTCGATGACACCGACGAAGAACAATGTGTTTGCGGTCTGATTCATCGGGGATGAGTCAGAGGCGTGTGAACATGTCCTACTGTTGAGAGCTAAGTGTGTGAACACGATTTGGTAAAGGTAGCGGTGACAGGCCACGTAGGAGTACATGGTGGGTTGTCTCATTGCAGCCGTCCTCAGGAACTGAGTTCTGTGTTTGTGATCCATGAATAGTTACTACCACACATTGGTATCCTTAATTGACTCTCTCGACTTATTAATCAACATGATCTCTGTACAGGAGTTGCAACTAGTTTCTGGTGTTTGTAGGTAGTGTTAGTAGTCTACCAAGTGGCACCCGGTACAGGTGGGCTTGGGACAGACTAGGCACAGTGGCACGGTGTACCAAGTGGCACCCGGATGGTGGGCTTGGGAACCCTGCTCACATCGTTTGGGGCCGTGAGCGACACCCCGGCCGGATCTCCTTGCGGATGGAACCCGAATAGGCGATAAACCTGGACGAGAGACTTGTGTGGTTAGTCAGGTCGTGGCCGACTCCCTCGCCAGGCTTCCGCTTGAAGGTTGCTGAGATACACGAGGTGTACATGGTGGTAAGTGGCGAGAGCGTGTGTGAAGAAGTACACCCCTACAGGGTTAATATGATCTATTCGAATAGCCGTGTTCGCGGTAAAGGACTTCTGGGTTGCCTGTACAGTTCATAGACAAGTGAAAGTGGATACTCTAAAATACGCAAGATAAGTGTGAGTGCTATGGATGGCGTTCTCGTAAGGAGACGGGAGCGGATCCATAGTGGTGTATTGATATGGTGAATATGTGGACTCGTGTGCGCCACCTCCAAAGAGTGACTTGCAGTCGTAGTTTAGGATAGCCACCGAGTCAAAGATGGCTTGCTGTAGTTAAACCCCACCATACCTTTGTTGATACTGATGCATATGTAGTTAGTTCTGATGTAAGTCTTGCTAGGTACATTTGTACTCACGTTTGCCTATTTTACGTTTTTGCAGAGAGACTTCAGTCTCGCTAGTAGTTCCGCGTGGACTTCGATGTTTAGCTTGTTACCTCAGTTACGATCTTGTGCCCTCGGCAGGATCTGGTAGTTAGTCAGGCTTTTCAACCTTTTTCATTTATAGATGTCTGTACTCAGACATGTTAAGCTTCCGCTTGTGCTTTGACTTGTATGCTCTGAATGCTGGGTCGAGAGACCCATGTTTGTAATATCTCGCTCCTCGGAGCCTATTGAATAAATACTTGAGTTGTAGAGTCATGTTGTGATGCCATGTTGTATTTGCACATATCGAGCATATTGTGTGTATGTTATTGAAATGCTTGGTATGTGTGGGATCTGACTATCTAGTTGTTTATCCTTAGTAGCCTCTCTTACCGGGAAATGTCTCCTAGTGTTTCCACTGAGCCATGGTAGCTTGCTGCTGCTCCGGAACACTTAGGCTGGCCGGCATGTGTCCTTCTTCGTTCCTGTGTCTGTCCCTTCGGGGAAATGTCACGCGATGAATACCGGAGTCCTGTTAGCCCGCTACAGCCCGGTTCACCGGAGTCCTACTAGCCCAGTGCTACAGCCTGGATTCACTCGCTAATGAGCGACACGTTCAATGCTGGGTCATGGATGCCTGTCCCTGTAAGTTTGTGCCACTTTGGGTTTACGACTAGCCATGTCAGCCCGGGCTCCTTATCATATGGATGCTAGCGACACTATCATATACGTGTGCTAAAAGTCGCAAACGGTCCCGGGCAAAGGTAAGGCGACACCCGTGGGGATACCGTGCGTGAGGCCGCAAAGTGATATGAGGTGTTACATGCTAGATCGACGTGGCATTGAGTCAGGGTCCTGACAGTCAAGAGGCGTAGCTATGGTTCGAATACGACCAAGCCCCCAAGTGATTTCCCTGGTGGCCTTACGCTGATCAAGAGGTGTAGCTATGGTTCGAATACGACCGAGCCCCCAAATGATTTTTCTTGAAAACTCAAACTTGTGAGAGATTATTCAAACTAGACATTGAGAGCTTCAAAGCTTTGTGGGGGAACAGATTTTCCTTGAACCAGATTTTAAACCGTCATTCTTCATTTTGAACCGGAAAATTCTTCTAATGACTTTTAAATTTTCGTCAATAAGGCAGTAGCCTCCGGGTCCGGGTTATCTTTCCCTCCAACGTCCTGGGGTTTTTGACTTTGCTGAAACTGGCAAGATTTGCTGAGTCATGTCATCGTAGCCCCTGAGTCTTAAGACGACTCGAGGAGTTGTCTTGAGACTCTCCATGCTTGATCATAACAAAAGTGCATATCATTAGCTTTGATAGCGCGATGTGAATCCGCAGAATGTTGAAGTGACCGTGACGGGTTATAAATGATCTGTATGAGCCGTGTCAGCAACTCGGCCAATGGTTCCTTCCAACTGGCTATTTGAAATTAACCAAACTGTAGTGGCGGCGACTTGCGTGCCTGCCCATTGATCCATCCAGTGCAGACGGTGGTTGACAATATATGATAATTTGCCTCCATTTTGTTGAAAGAAAACCAGGCTACCCCGACAAAGAGCCTTGATCTTAGCAAGGGTAGGGGCGAGTGTTTTGCGCTCGGCGGTTGTGATCTTGTCAGGAAGCTGATGGTTGGACCCAAGACGTAGAGCACGAAACCCGGGCAGAGGGTTCTCACCAGCCGGAGAGGTGTCTTGGCAATAAAACCATGTCTGATTCCAGTCTTTGGGATGACTCGGCAGATTGGCATAAGGAAAGATTATGTCCCTACGACATTGGATCGAGACACCACCAAGTTCCAAGCTATGGCCGTTGGCGCATTCATTCTGGCGGTTCAAGTAGAAAATCTCTCTGAAGAGTAAGATGTTGGGTTCTTCTCCAAGATATACTTCACTGAACACTTGGAAATTCCAGATGTTTGACACGGAATTGGGTCCGATGTCTTGAGGGCAGAGGTCAAAAAAGTGCAACCCATATCTGAAGAATTTTGAGCCAGGTGGAGAGAAACCCCGGTTCATGTGATCCATGAAAACAATAACCTCCCCCATTTTGGCTGAGGAAATTCCTCCTCCGGGTTAGGAGCATGATAGGACATGATTTCCTTCTTCGGCAGATAGCCGGTCTTCACAAAGTCGTCAAGTGTGTTGTCTGTGACAACCGATTTGACCCAGTTGCAGGAAGTGGGTGCTTTCATTGCCATTGTGATGAAAGCCTAAGACAGGGTAAAAGGTACCGGTTCAAATTTAAGCCGGAGAGAAAAACATTACAGTGCATATTCAAGATGGTGGCTTATGAAGGGGCCTAATGGTACAAGGGTAATTATGTCAAGATTATTTAAGCCGCCATAGGCTCCATAAGCCAATAAAGCTGTTTAAACCAACATGGGTGCTCATGGTTATCAATTGAGCATTGCCTCTTTAACCCGGTGATAAGAGTCGCCATGGCTAGATGGATCTAACAAATACAGATTTTTGCCAAGTGTTGCATAAACAAGTTTCACAAACTGCAGCTACTATTTTGGATCAAATGGTTGTTCAGAAAAAAAAATCTAGACCTAAGAACATGGTACAGAGGAGTTCATACGTTCTAATGAGGCTTATTTACAAAGATAAAGGATCTGCTAGTGCCTAAAATGGATACTAAACAGCTACTGCATGAGTTCTATGCTGCTGTTGGATCAAAAGAGGCCGCAACAGAAGAAACACGAAGAAACCGAGATGAACTGCGTACTGTACACAAGAACTTGCAAACCCTAGCATGGATCTAAGATGCAGAAAGGGGATAACTTACAACGGTAGATCTGTTGCGGAGGGGCGCCGTCATTCTCTGGTCGGATTCAGGTCGATGCAACGACCAAGGTTGATGGAGAAGAGGTGCATTTTGGCAGTGGTGGAGCTCGAGCAACAGTTGGGGTGCGAGAGGAAGAAGAAGATGAAGGGGGAGAATGAAGAAAGACCTGGTCGGGTCTATTTATAAGGAAAGACCGCTAAAAGGGCGTGAAAAACGAGGAGGCCGAAAACATAAGTTATCCAACTATGAGGACGCCTCGATTTTCAGAAAGGTCATTAAAGTAAAGATCCATTGAGATACATTGGACAAAACGTGCATTTATGGCAGGTAACGTCATGGCGGGTTACTGCAAATCCAAAGGATGACATCATAGCGGGTTACAAAATTTTCATAAGCAAAGAGAAGAAGATTTTTTAAGTGTTGAAGATTGACATGAACCAGTTCAAATCAATCTAAGGCCTAATGTTGGGGATATAACTATTGGTATGACCTGCCCAGGAGGGGCCGGGTTATACCTACAAGTATTCTTGAAGCGCAAGACCAAGGTTAAAGATGGCGGTTCGGTTAAGGGCCCAAAGCCCAGAGGCGACTTAAGGCCCGTAGAGATAAACCGCCATATGTACATGACTTGTATTGTAAGGCAAGAATAGTTAAGAGACCGAGCCGGACACTATTTATGAGCCGGCCGGGACTCTGTGAGCCGCTGGGCGTCGACCTCTGTATATAAAGGGACGACGCGATGGCGGTTCAAGGCAAGTAACATAAAATCGAGAGCTAGGTCAAGTGATTCGCTCCCTGATTATCGAGACATAAGCAATCCCACTCAAAACTAGATCGTAGGCTTTTACCTTCACCGTAAGGGGCCGAACCAGTATAAACCTCGTGTCCTTTGTCCCGATTAACCCCTTTAAGCTTCCTAGTTGCGATGGCTCCATGACTAAGTCCTTTCACTAGGACATCTGCCGTGACAATTCCACGACACCCATGGTAACTTGAATTCATGGATCCACCATTACACACAAATCGTACACGAATGCCAGTACAAATTAAATGAAATGCAGGGACTTACGCTAGCTCGTTGTACAGGCTCACTGCAACTCTGCTTGCGCTTGGGATGTTCCATGTACAAGTCCATGTTACCACTTGCTTGGATGTGCAGGCCTTGTGCTCCTTGCATCCCCCTCTGCATTTTTGACACGGCGAATGGTTGATCAAATAAGAGGAATCGACCTTGATGTTGTACTGGAGGACAAATACTTACAAGGTTATACGGGTGTGTAGGATGTGTACCAGATCTTGTAGCGCCGTCATGCTTCACTAAAAAATGCTTGTTTCAGATGATATCTCCAGAAGAAATAAGAGTTAAAGTCAGAGTTGCATAGACATGTAAGCTAAGAGACCAGTGAAAGGATATCCAAACATCATCGGAACAGTGCACAAGGGAGTGATGTGTGGATACCTAGTTCGGGCCGGCATTTGGGCATGCTTGCCTAGCTAGAGTGCGGGTCACTTCAGAGCCATTGAGGGTGATGCAATGGCGTTGGCTGGTGGTGTCAAAACCGGCGGATCTCGGGTAGGGGGTCCCGATCTGTGTGTCTTAGGCTGATGGTAACAGGAAGCAAGGGACACAATGTTTACCCGGGTTCGGGCCCTCTCGATGGAGGTAAAACCCTACTTCCTGCTTGATTAATATTGAAGATATGAGTAGTATAAGACTAGATCTACCACGAGATAGTAGAGGCTAAACCCTAGGAGCTAGCCTATGATTGTATGATTGTAATTGTGATCGGCCTTCTAAGGACCATCCTCTACGGTTTATATAGACACCAGAGAGGGCTAGGGTTTACACGGAGTCGGTTACAAGGAAGGAAATATAATATCTGGATCGCCAAGCTTGTCTTCCACGCCAAGGAGAGTCCCACCCGGACACGGGCCGGAGTCTTGAGTCTTGTATCTTCACGCTCCAATAGTCCGGACGATGTATATAGTCCGGCTGTCCGGATACCCCCTAATCCAGGACTCCCTCAGTAGCCCCTAAACCAGGCTTCAATGACGGTGAGTCCGGCACGCAGTCTTGTCTTCGGCATTGCAAGGCGGGTTCCATCTCCGAATACTCCAATGTATTTGCTACGACGAATAGTGTCCAGCTCTGCAAGATGATCTTCACGTGCCATTGTAGGGAATATAGCATGAATCCGTTCTGCTGACAATCCTTGTACATCGTGTCTTTGCATCGTGGCCTAGTCCAACACGAACCAACGTTTCTTGCCCCACCTTGACTCGTGTTGCGAGGCAGTTTTATTGGCACGTTCTGTCAAAGTAGAGATCGTGCTCCTCTTATTGCGGGATCTTCCATCAATATGGACGTGTGACCCCACGACGACCGTTGGTATGACTCTGTGTATTTTTGGATAAGTCTCAAGTGGTCACGCTGAGGACTCTTGATATTCTCCCCCCTTATAAAGGGGTCGAGCCTACGCCTCTTTTCAACCTCCTTTGCTCCTTCTCGCACCTCGAGCTCTAACACCCAAGACCCAAGCTCCAACACCCCAGACCCTCCAGTATGTCCGGATCCGATGCAAAATGCCGGTGGGTGGCCTCCTCGATCCAAGAGGAGGACATTACTAAGCTTAGGGAGGTCGGATACCTGTCCGCCGATATCCAGCACAGGCTTCCTGCTCTAGGGCAAGTTATCCCCACGCCGGAGCCCAATGAGAGCATTGTGTTCGTCCCTCACTTCCTCTGAGGCCTAGGCCTCGCCCTCGACCCCTTTGTGAGGGGGCTCATGTTCTACTATTGGTTGGATTTTCATGATCTGGCTCCAGACGCCATCCTCCATATCCCGTCGTTCATTATTGTGTGCGAGGCTTTTCTCCACATCGCCCCACACTTCGGCTTGTGGATCAAGACCTTCAATGTGAAGCCGAAGATGATCGAGGGGCCACATGCGGAGTGCAGAGGTGCCATAATAAGCAGGAACGCTGATGCCCCATGGCCAGACGGTTCTTTCCCAAAAGTATCCGATGTATGGCAACAAAGGTGGTTTTATGTTACGGCTCCTAGAGTCACAAAGTGGGTAGCCGCCCCTGAGTTCCGCTCGGGCCCCCCGTCACAGTTGGCGTCTTGGACCGATGTAGGACAGAATTGGGGGCCCGCTGGTGATATACCAGTACTGCAGAATCGCATCTGGGGCTTCTTGAGAGTGACATAAATCTTGTGAGCGTAATTCAAGTGATGTTAATCTGATGGATGTTGTCGTGCAAACGTCGGCCTCTCCGGATGTGGGAGTTCAATCCGGAGGGTCCGCGGACTATTAAGCACTTCTTCGGCCTGAAGCTCGAAGGGATGTGCAAATTATTCTTCGGACCACAAGTAAAGTGTCCGAACACCACCGAGGATGCGGGCCTAAGCTGCAATTGCCTAGATGCCCAAGTAAGTAACCTTAAAGTCAGACACTTCGTTTATATTTATCATAACCATTATTCTGAAAAACCCTCCGTGGCCAGGAATGGCTCACCAAGGCGGAGAGAATCAGGTGTCCGGCGCCACTTCCTGAAGGCTCGCCTAGTCCAACCATTGCCAAGATGCTTGGCCAGGTGCTTAGCAAAATCCCCTCCAGGAAAGGCGAAGGAAAGGGCGGTGAATCCGAACTTCACACACTACGCATCCAAACCGGGGGAATCATTACCTCCCCTGGGGAGGTAAGTCGGGAAGGGGAGGTTAAAGCCTCCTCCCCACGCGGGAGGAAGAGGGCCGCCTCCAAAGACTTGGAGGCGGAGATGCCCAAACAAGGGAAGAAGGTATCACCAGGGGGCTCTGCCACGACGAGAACCCTCACCGCGTCGTGCCCACCAACGGGCCAGCTCTCCACCGAGCTGTAAGTTGATCGTTAATTCGAAGGTAGGGTGTTTCTCCGAGATTCATAACCGGGACTTCGTCTTTTGCAGTCCGGCGAGCAGCTCCTCTCAATAGAGCTCGTCTTTGGGGGATCTTCCTCCAAAGATGATGGAGAGTGAGACCCCGCCCACCTCTCCGCCTCATGAAGCGGGCAACGCTGAGGTGTCGTCACGGAGGAGTCCGGATCTGCCGAAGCCGGAAGCCAACACGTTAGTCGCCCTGAGCCCGGAGCGTTTGGCTCCCACGAGGGGTGATGTGAAGGGTCCGACACAGTTTGATGTCCGGCCGGACGTACTGACAGGCCTTCTGGAGCAAGTCTCGCTCTTGGAGGAGCACCGCTCTTTAATGAGCACGGTGCTCACGAAGATTTCATCTGCTACCAGTGTTTGAATGAGGCATTTATAAGCCTGCTCAAAGGCTTTGAGGTATGTAGTGAAAAATGCACTATTTTTTAGTTGTGAAGCACGCGCTAGGTGTGCTCCCTATGGATAGTAGCCCCTGAGACTTTGGTTGCCCGCCATAGCTGGCAAACGAGGGATCACATAGTAATGGCTGCGCCGTACATGTGCGCAGGTATCTAAGGATCCGGCAGCCGACCAGTCTGTTGAAGTTGCCGAACTAAGGAGGCAGATCGGATCTATTGATGCCGATATCACGCTGGTGAACAAACGGCTGGAAGAATCACAGGGTGTGTGCTCTGCTTCCATTATTATGTTGTATAGGAAGATGCGAGAGGGGTAGAATATTATTGCAATGTGTTTGCACTGCAGATGGTGCTGCTGCCGTGGAGGCCTTGAGGGCGGAACTTGCTCAGGCCAAGGAACAAGCTCGGGCTAGCAATGCGGCTGCCCTAAAGGCGCCGAAGAATTGAGAGCCGAACAGGCTGCTCATCGCTGAAGCGAGGAAGAGATAGCCGAAATGGCTGGGGAGTTAAAAAATGCCGCCGACCGGTATGTACTCCTTGAAGAGGAGAATAAGGCTAGTTCGGCCGAGCTGTACAAGGCACTTAATGCTGCCAAGGAGATGCGGACCAAGATCCGGGGTATGCGGGAGGAGCTCCAACATGCCAACAAAATCGTGGTTGGGGGCTCCTACTTACTGCGGACGAAGTTTTTGGATCCGAAGTATGCTCCCCTGGCTAGGCGCTGGATTTCTACAGACGCATATGCGAACTTGGCGAATAGTACAGCTAGGCTGTTTTTCGAGGGTCAAGGTGATAAAGAAGTGGAGAAGCTTTTCTGGTCGCAATTTAATGCTCCCGCTCGCCCACTGCCGCTAAATGAGGTGGATGCTATGGAGGAGCTCCACAGGCTATCCGGGCTTGCAATGCGGTCTGTAATAGACCATCTTTGGCCGAAGGGGCCTAAGCCGGACATCTACTTTGGTTTGGTGCAGCAATTCCTTGGGGCTGTGTCTCGGATTGACGCCATGAGGAGGTTGGCGTGCATAGAGGGTGCGCGGATGGCTCTTGCCCGCGTTAAAGCCTATTGGACGGATATGGAGGCCACCATTATAGCGACCCAGGATCCGGCGGGAGGCCAATATCCGGCTGAGCACTACTTAGCGCAGGTCATAGAAGGCGCCCGCCTAATAGAGGCGCAGTGCTCGAAGAATGTCTTGTTCGAGTGATAAGTCGAATCATTGTAAAAAACAATGTTTAATTCGATTATGAGGCTATATTTATACTTTTTTGCCCGAAAGTATGATTGTGTCCCTTTTGCGGCCGTTTTTATATAAATATGAGTAATACGAAAGTTAGCAGTCGTTGGCTTCAGCCCTCACGCATACAATGCGGGGGTGTTCGCGAAAAATATGCTTAATCACACTTGATCCAACGTCTTGGTCCATTAAGGAGGTGATCGCATGTCGAACTAGGCAACCAGACTATATAGCTGTAACACTTTCGCTTAGCCATGGGGGTCTAATGGTGTGGCTAATATGTAGCCCCTGGTACATTCGCGTGCATCCGAATACAGGCGCGTATGTACATGGCCGGGAAACAACCCTTCGTTAATGCGGAGGAATCCTAAAGATTCTGGTGAGTCTTCGAGTGGTTGAACAGTCTCTCACTGTATCATGACAGTCAGTTTTTGGCTTTCTCTACTAAGGTGCTCATCCAGAATAACCAGGGCACAATCGCAGTAGTTCTCCTTTGGCCGCCTTAGCCGATAATAAAACGTAAGGCGGCAAACCCAGTAGCCGGGCAAACCCAACATTTGACCAAAGACATGATTCTGAGCTGATGCATATAAGGCCAAACTCGTGACGCTGAACACTCCCGAAGGTATTCGGACTTTATAAGAGATGATAGGCTCAAGGATGCCCATTCATTATAAACCCTGTGTTTCCAGGTACGTGCGTAAGTCTGTCGTGGCGAAATGCCAATAACGGCAGTATCCTATGTGGGTATGGAACCCATGGGATGATTAAACAACAAGAGGCAATAGAAAAGGTTTACACATGGGCTTAATCTAAAAAAGAAACATGTTGAGCGGGGCCCTGTTGCACGTCTGCGCCTTTGTCTCCGTTGTGCCATATCCTGGAAGGGCATCACACGAACGTTATCTGTGAAAACGAGAACTCGTAGGAGAGTACAACGTAAGTATGTGATGGATAATAAAAGTGTGAGATGTTGGCCTCCTAATAAAGTTGAGCCAAGTGTGGGGATTTATTAAATATGTATAGCCCCTGGTGTCCTCTATGGGATTACATATACGGTGCCCTGGTTCAGTTTTATCCGGGCTACCGGACTCGTCTAACCGTGTCTGTGGTCATAGTGACCATTCATGTTTTTTTTATATTGGAGGCCACTTATAGTCCGGCCGCCAGGGCCGTCGTGTGTTCCTCTGCGCGTGAAGAGCACTCTGCGATTCCGCTAACGGTGATGACGCCACGTGGACCGGGCATCTTAAGTGTAAGGTAGCCATAGTGCGGCAATGCGTTGAAGCGGGCGAAGGTCGTTCTTCCAAGCAATGCGTGATAGCCGCTTTGGAAGGGTGCGATGGTGAAGAGTAGTTCTTCGCTTCTGGAGTTGCCTGGGGAGCCGAATGTTACTTCCAGCACGATGGAGCCCCTGCTGTATGCTTCAACGCCTGGTATCACCCCTTCAAAGGTGGTGTTGCTTTGGCTGATTCTGTATGGGTTTATCCCCATTTTGCGGACAGTGTCCTCATATATTAAATTGAGACTACTGCTGCCGTCCATGAGGACACGGGTGAGACGGTATCTGTCGATTATTGGGTCAAGCACCAAGGCCTCTGATCCTCTGCGCCGAATACTAGTTCGGTCGTCCATGTGATCGAAAGTGATCGGACGAGACATCCAGTAGCCAGATATGGGTATGATGGGCTCTACATCGTGCGCGTCTCTGAGCGCGCGTTCGTCCCTTCTCGTGAATGTGTGAGTCGCGTGGATCATGTTTACTGTTTTAACCTCTGGCGGGAATTTTTTCTGTCCCCCAGTGTTCGGCTGGCGAGGTTCATCCTCGCCTTCACTGGGTGTTTCCCTCCCCTTGTGCTAGGCATTTAATTTGCCGGCCTGCTTGAAGATCCAGCATTCTCTATGCGTGTGGTTCGCAGGTTTCTCGGGGTGCCATGAATTTGGCATAGTCTGTCCAGGACTCTATTCAGACCGGACGGTCCCTCTTTACTGCCTTTAAATGGCTTCTTTTGCTGATTAGGTTGAGAGCCCCTGAATCCGGCATTGACCATTGTGTTGTCCGGGCTCTCTTCCTTGTTTTGGCGTTTGTGTTTATTACGCCGTGGCTTCCCGTTGCCATCCCTTATTTCGGATGTGCTGGGGTCGCTGGTGCCTTTACGGGCTAGCAAGCTATCTTCACCCGTGCAAAAGCGGGTCATAAGGCCTGTTAGGGCTGCCATTGTCCTTGGCTTTTCTTGGCCGAGGTGTCGGGCGAGCCACTCGTCGCGGATGCTATGTTTGAATGCTGCTAAGGCTTCTGTGTCTGGACAATCGACAATTTGATTCTTCTTAGTGAGGAATCTGTTCCAAAGCTTGCGGGCAGACTCTCCCGGCTGTTGGATTATGTGACTTAGATCGTCTGCATCGGGAGGCCGGACATAAGTCCCTTGAAAGTTGGCCCTGAAGGCGTCCTCAAGTTCCTCCCAACTCTCGATTGAATTTTCGGGGAGGCTTTTCAACCAGTGTCGAGCTTGTCCTTTCAACTTGAGGGGAAGGTATTTGATGGCGTGGAGGTCATCCCCACGAGCCATGTGAATATGCAGGATAAAATCCTCGACCCAGACCCCTGGGTCTGTCGTTCTGTCCTATGCCTCTATGTTCACAGGTTTAAAGACTTGTGGGAATTCATGGTCCAGTACTTCTTCGGTGAAGCACAGGGGGTGAGCAGCCCCTCTGTATCTGGGCGCGTTGTGGCATGCTGTCGGCTGTTATTGTGTTCGGTGTTTATTCCAAACTGGTATTTGGCTTGCATGAGCGTTTGGGTGACCATAGTCCCTCGTCGGGGTGTGTCCTTTAGATCCGTAGATGGACCTGGCTGCACCGGCTTTCTTATCCAGATGCTCACATAGATCATGCGCGGCGTCAGTAGCCGCTCTGTTGTGGTTGTGAAGCGGTACGTCTGGTCTCGTGGTCGTATTATTCTTTGGTGGAACGGCCTCGTCGTCGAATTCTGGCAGTAGTTTGCATTTTGGATAGCTTTTTGTATGGCGATCGCCGCCATATCTTTCTTCAGTGTCTAGCACTTTATTCCATCTGTGACTGAGCATTTCCTGTGCAGCTTTGAGCCGTTGCTTCTGCTTCTTTAGACTTCTTGCGGTGGCCATAAGCTTTCGGTGGAGGTAGTCTCGTTCCGCTTGCTCGTCCGGAGTGGTGAATACATCATCGTCCGGACTGTGTTCCTGTCTTGAGGCGGTTTCATGAGCTCGTCCCGCCGGATCATTGTGATCGAGTATTTGCTCCGAACTCGATTTGGCGTGACCTGGCTTGTCCTGCTCCATCGCTGGGTCCATGTGGTCGTTATCGCCTGATACGTCTTCGTCGTATCTACTTTTCCAAACACTTTTGCCCTTGTTTTGGACTCTAACTTGTATGATTTGAATGTAACTAACCCGGACTGACGCTGTTTTCAACAGAATTGCCATGGTCTTGTTTTATGTGCAGAAAATAAAAGTTCTCGGAATGAAATGAAACTCCACGGAACACCTTAGAAAAAATAGGGTGGGGGCCCACACCCTGTCCACGAGGGTGGGGGCGCCCCCTCGGGCGCGCCCCTCTACCTCGTGGGCCCCCTGGTGGCCCTCCGACACCAACTCCAACTCCATATATTGGCTTTCGGGGAGAAAAAAATCAGAGAGAAGAAATCATCGCATTTTACGATACGGAGCCGCCGCCAAGCCCTAATCTCTCTCGGGAGGGCTGATCTGGAGTCCGTTCGGGGCTCCGGAGAGGGGGATTCGTCGCCGTCGTCATCATCAACCATCCTGCATCACCAATTTCATGATGCTCACCGCCGTGCGTGAGTAATTCCATCATAGGCTTGCTGGACGGTGATGGGTTGGATGAGATTTATCATATAATCGAGTTAGTTTTGTTAGGGTTTGATCCCTAGTATCCATTATGTTCTTAGATTGATGTTGCTATGACTTTGCTATGCTTAATGCTTGTCACTAGGGCCCGAGTGCCATGATTTCAGATCTGAACCTATTATGTTTTCATGAATATATGTGTGTTCTTGATTCTATCTTGCAAGTCTATAGTCACCTACTATGTGTTATGATCCGGCAACCCTGAAGTGACAATAATCGGAACCACTCCCAGTGATGACCATAGTTTGAGGAGTTCATGTATTCACTATGTGCTAATGCTTTGTTCCGGTTCTCTATTAAAAGGAGGCCTTAATATCCCTTAGTTTCCAATAGGACCCCGCTGCCACGGGAGGGTAGGACAAAAGATGTCATGCAAGTTCTTTTCCATAAGCACGTATGACTATATACGGAATACATGCCTACATTACATTGATGAACTGGAGCTAGTTTTGTGTCACCCTATGTCATGACTGTTACATGAAGAACCGCATCCGGCATAATTATCCATCACCAATCCGGTGCCTACGAGTTTTCCATATACTGGTTCTCGCTTATTTACTTTTCCGTTGCCACTGTTACAATCACTACAAAATACCAAAAATATTACTTTTGCTGTCTTTACTTTTGTTACCGTTACCACCACTATCATATTACTTTGCTACTAAACACTTTGCTGCAGATACTAAGTTTCCAGGTGTGGTTGAATTGACAACTCAGCTGCTAATACTTGAGAATATTCTTTGGCTCCCCTTGTGTCGAATCAATAAATTTGGGTTGAATACTCTACCCTCGAAAACTGTTGCGATCCCCTATACTTGTGGGTTATCAAGACCTTTTTCTAGTGCCGTTTCCGGGGAACATAGCTCTATTCTTTGAGTCACTTGGGATTTATATCTGCTGGACACTATGAAGAACTTGAAAGACGATCGAACTACTATTTTGCCCTCAACTACGAGGGGAGGTAAGGAACTGCCATCTAGCCTTGCACTAGATTCTCCTTCTGTTATAAGTAAGCTAGCGACACCTAAACCTGCTACTGCTATGAATTCTGATATGTCGCATGTTATTGTTGATGCCACTTCTGCTATGCATGATACTTATGATGAAACTACTTCTATGCTTGATACTACTATGCCCCTTGGTGAATTTCTTGATGAGCAAATTGCTAGGTCTAGAGAAAGAGAAATTATTGAACCTGAATACGATGATGATAGTGATGATGAGAATATGCCTGCTATTCCTAAGGGTTATCTTTTTGATGCGAAATCTTCTGCAGCTATTTTTGCTTGCCAGGATAGATATGAACTTAAGAGGTTGCTAGTTAAATGGAGTAAAGAATCTTTTAGAGATAGAATGAGACCCGGCCCTGCTTTTGCTACTTCACCTATTTGTGTTCCCGATAAGGATTATTATGATTTTTCTGTTGATCCAGATATAATTACTTTGGTTGAATCTGATCCTTTCTATGGCTATGAATCTGAAACTGTTGTGGCACATCTTACTAAGTTGAATGATATAGCTGCCCTGTTTACTAATGATGAGAGATCGCGCTACCTTTATTTACTCAAAATATTTCCTTTCTCATTAAAGGGTGGTGCTAAGATATGGTTTAATTCTCTTGATCCTGGTTGTGTGCAAAGTCCCCAAGATATGATTTATTACTTCTCTGCTAAATATTTCCCTGCTCATAAGAAAGAAGCTGCTTTGAGGGAAATATACAACTTCATTCAAATTGAAGAAGAGAGTCTCCCACAAGCTTGGGGAGGCTTCTCAAGTTACTTAATGCTTTGCCTGATCATCCTCTTAAGAAACCTGAAATACTTGATATCTTTTATAATGGACTAATTAATGCTTCCAGAGATTACCTGGATAGTTGTGCTGGTTCTCTTTTCAGGGAAAGAACACCGGATGAAGCTAAAATTATATTGAATAATATGTTGACAAATGAAAATAATTGGGCACCTCCCGAGCCACCTCCTGAGCCAGCCCCTGAGCCAATTACTGAGCCTATTCCTAAACCTACTCCGAAGAAGAGAGATGTTCTATTTCTTAGTCCCGAAGATATGCAAGAGGCAAAGAAATCTATGAAAGAAAAAGGTATTAAAGCTAAAGATGTTAAGAATTTACCTCCTATTAAAGAAATACATGGCCTTAATTTACCGCCTGTTGAAGAGGTATATGATCTCAACTACTTATTTACTGAAGAACCTCCCGATATCCCAACACAGGTAGTAAAGGTAAATTCTCTCTATAGATATGATAAAGCTAAAGTTCCTCCTACTAAAATTGCTAGTCAGTGCTTGGATGAGTTTGATGACTTTATGTTTAAGCAAGATGACTTTAATACTTATTTTGGTAGACAATTAAAACAGAATACCTTTATGATTAAACGCTTGGGTGATTATATGGCCGATATTAGAGGTGAACTTAAACTTGTTAGCAAACATGCTTCTATGGTTACCACTCAAGTAGAACTAGTACTTAAAGCTCAAAAAGAAGTGCTTGATGAAATGAATAGTAAGAAAAATGATTATGCTGTTAGAGTGGCTACTAGAACTGGTAGAATGACTCAGGAACCTTTATATCCTAAAGGCCACCCTAAGAGAATCGAGCAAGATTCTCAAAGAAATAATATCGATGTACCTAGTTCTTCTAAAAGGAAGAAAAAGAAAAATGATAGGACTTTGCAAACTTCTAGTGAACCTATTGCTGAACCACCTGAGAATCTGAATGATACCTCTATTTCTGATGCTGAAACACAATCAGGTGATGAACATGAACCTAGTGAAAATGTTAATGATGATGTTCATGTTGATGCTCAACCTAGTAATGATAATGATGTAGAAGTTGAACCTGCTGTTGATCTTGATAACCCACAATCAAAGAATCAACATTATGATAAAAGAGACTTCGTTGCTAGGAAACATGGTAAAGAAAGGGAACCCTGGGTTCAGAAACCCATGCCTTTTCCTCCGAAACCATCCAAGAAAAAGGATGATGAGGATTTGGAGCGTTTTGCTGAAATGATTAGACCCATCTTTTTGCGTATGCGATTAACTGATGTGCTCAAAACAAATCCTTATGCTAAGTATATGAAGGATATCATTACTAATAAAAGAAAGATACTTGAAGCTGAAATTTCCACCATGCTTGCTAATTATACTTTTAAGGGTGGAATACCAAAGAAACTTGGAGATCCAGGAGTACCTACTATACCATGCTCCATTAAGAGAAATTATGTTAAAACTGCTTTATGTGATCTTGGAGCCGGTGTCAGTGTTATGCCTCTCTCTTTATATCATAGACTTGACTTGAATAAGTTGACACCTACTGAAATATCTTTACAAATGGCTGATAAATCAACTACTATACCTGTCGGTATTTGTGAGGATGTGCCTGTTGTGGTTGCAAACATTACTATTTTAACGGACTTTGTTATTCTTGATATTCCTGAGGATGATAGTATGTCTATTATTCTTGGAAGACCTTTTCTTAATACTGCACGGGCTGTTATTGATTGCAACAAAGGGAATGCCACTTTTCATGTTAATGGCAATGAGCACACGGTACACTTTCCGAGAAAACAACCTCAAGTTTATAGTATCAACTCTATTGGAAAAATTCCATCGATTATATTTGGAGGTTTTGAATTTCCTCTCCCTACTGTCAAGAAAAAGTATGATATTCTTATTGTTGGGGATTTTCATATCCCCGTTGAGGTAACTTAGTGTTATTCGAAATTTCTCCGGTTCCGTGATTATTTGGAATGAGTTTGTTAAAAAGACTTGATCAACCTTGTTAGTGGGTTCATTTTGATGATCACGAGATGGATGAAACTAGAAGCACAACCTTCTGCACCCTCTTTATATTTCCTTTTTATTTAGTAGAAATAAAGTAAAATAGTATTTTCTGCCTGTTTCCTGACTTATCCGCGGAATATAAAAATACCCCAGAAATAAAAGTCCTCAGAATGCCATGCCAATTTAATATGATTTTTTTGGGAATATTTGAGGATTTACTGTGCAAAAATTACCGTGGGGGAGCTTCCACCTGGTCACGAGGGTGGAGGGCGCGCCCTACCCCCCTGGGCACGCCCCCCTGCCTCGTGGGCCCACGGTGGCCCTTCTCCACTTATTCCTGCACCCATCTTCTTCCTCTGGCTCACACAAACACGAAAAATCAACTCGAGCACGAGTTCCAGCCCCCGTTGCTGTGATTTTTGATCTCCTTTCTCAAAGCACCTCTCGTAAAACTGCTTGGGAAGATTGTTCCTTGGTATGTGACTCCTCCATTGGTCCAATTAGTTTTTGTTCTAGTGCTTTATTCATTGAAAATTTGTGCTGCATAGGTGACCATGTTCTTGAGCTTGCATGTCAAATTTATATGGTTCCAAGTTGTTCCAATGCTTGATATAGGCTCTAGGCACTTGTAGGAGTTGTTGCTATCAATTTTATTGAAGTTGGTTCACTTTTATTTGAAGTTACTAAAAATTTCAGATTGTTTCAGAAAATAATGAAGAGACTTTTGAGGGGCTCGTCGAGCCGAAGCTCGAAGGAAAAACAAAAGGAAGAAGAGCAGAAACCCAAATTTAATTTGCCCCGCACCGCGGAGGTCCGGCCGTGTGAATGGCCTTCCGATGACTTTTTGAGGAGAGCCGGGATTTATGAGGATTTCTATTTATTGATTGAGAATGTCGGCCTCACCAACTCCCTCCGCGACCAACGTCATCAGTATCTCTTACTCACAAATACTTTTGTGCAAAACTTCTACTTTTCCCTAAGAAATCACCTCCAATAGTAGAATTTCATTTATATGATGTTGTTAAAGAGATGACATTAGCTGAACTCTGCGAGGTTTGTAGAATACCCTTTGAGGGCACCATAGATGAACCCCACCGTAATGAAGTAGAAGCTTTTATTAACACTATCACTGTGGGAGAAACCAGGAAGGTTTCTGATGCAAGGATCACTAGCATACGTTTTCCTGTTTTACGCTACTTTGCCTTATTTGCTAGTCGTTGCTTGATTCGACGCGGAAACTGTGGGAACCTTAGTATTCCTGATATTATTATTTTGTCCCATAGTTTATACCGCAATAACTCTGTTAGTATGGGTGGAATTATTGCTAGATGGTTAAGTCTGAACCGTACTAAGGGCCCCATCTTTGGAGGCATTTATGCTTCACGCCTAGCTGAACGTTTTGAAATACCTATTAGGCATGAGGAGAAATAAGAAACAGCACTGCCCCGTGCTTATTTAGATTGTAAGAGTATGATAGCGCATGACTTTCTTGTGAAGAGTCACGAAGGGGAGCTCAAATACAAATTATACTTTGATAAACATCACCCTGAGACTACTACTTTGCCTGCTCCTTCTTTGTTAAACTTATCTGCAGGTCCTCACATCGTTCCGTGGTCGGCTATTCAAGCCTATCCAAATCCTGCACCAGCCCCAGAACCGGAGCCACAAGATGAGCCTCCACGACTATCTATTTATTCTTGGGATCCAGGGGAGGTTGCCAGCCAGTGGCAGCCGGAGCCTTCTTCGTCACAGTATGACCCCAGCTTCACCTACGGGTATCCGCCAGGCTATCCCTGGCAATAGCCCAACTTAGGCCAAAAGCCTAAGCTTGGGGGAGTACGTATTTCCCATCGACATTACATTTATGTTCACACACACTCATTGCTAGATGTCGGTGCTCATACTCTTTCACTGTAATATCCATGATAGTATATTTTCTTTTTCCTGCTTTCTTCTTGTGTGTTTGATAAACCTTAAGAAAAAACCAAAAAAATTAGTAGTAGTTTATTTATTTGCTGTAGTAATTAAAGAAAACCCAAAAATATTTCCCGTTCTTCTTTTGCTTGTTGGGAGATTTCCCGTGTAAATAGTTTTTATTTCTTTTTCGTTCTTTGGGGGTCGAGAAGACTATATTGAAAATGCTTAGTGGCTCTTATATGCAAGAATGATTATTTAACTTAGAGCCCATATTACTTGTCTTCTCTCTTGAGTTGAATGCTTGCAGATTCCAGCTCAGTCCAATGCACGTGCACTCTTATTATTATACACATCGTTCGGTCGTGCAAGTGAAAGGCAATAATGATGATATATGATGGACTTATTGGGATGAGAAAAGCTGGTATGAACTCGAGCTCTCTTGTTTTAGTAAATATGATGATTCATCGTTCCTGAGTCAGCTATTATGAAGTAAACATATTTGCAATGACATTTAGAGATTATAGTTGCTTGTGCCATGCTTGATTAGCTATGAGTTATAATGGTTTACCTTGCGTGCCAACATGCTATTAGAATGATTATGATGTGGTATGATGGGATGGTATCCTCTTTTAAATGAATTGAGTGACTCGACTTGGCACATGTTCACGCATGTAGTTGAATCAAATCAACATAGCCTTCATGATATTTATTTTCATGGTGAATTAGATCCTACTCATGCTTGTATTCGGTGTAAATTAATTTTAACGCATGTTTACGGCTGTTGTCGCTCTCTCAGTTGGTCGCTTCCCAGTCTTTTGCTAGCCTTCACCTGTACTAAGAGGGAATACTGCTTGTGCATCCAAACTCCTTAAACCTCAAAGTTGTTCCATATGAGTCCACTATACCTACCTATATGCGGTATCTACCTGCCGTTCCAAGTAAATTTGTATGGCCAAACTCTAAACCTTCAAATAAACATTCTGTTTTGCATGCTCAATTAGCTCATATGTCAACTAGAGCTGCCCTTATCTTCCGTGTTAGGCGGGTTATTCTCAAGAGGGGTGGACTCCGCTCCTCATTCATGAGAAAATGGCTGGTCTTCGGGATGCCCAGCCCCATGCTTTATGCAAACTAAATCAAAATAACTGCAAACAAAACTCCCCCTGGGACCCATTGAATGTTGGAGGCACTCATTGTTTCGAGCAAGCCATGGATTGATGCTTGTGGAGGAGCGGGAGTATAAACTTTACCATTCTGTTTGGGAACCGCCTATAATTTGTGTAGCATGGAAGATATTGTCGTCTCTTAGTTGTTATGTTGACAATGAAAGTATGCCCCTCAAAATATAATTTATCTCTATTTCAAAACCAAGCTCTGGCACCTCTACAAATCCTTGCTTCCCTCTGCGAAGGGCCTATCTATTTACTTTTATGTTGAGTCATCATCCTTCTTATTAAAAAGCACCCGCTGGAGAGCACACTGTTGTTTGCATTCATTATAATTGGTTTATATTGGGTATGACTTGACTGGATCTCTTTTACCATGAATTACAATGTTTAGTCAGTCCGCGATCTTTAAAGGAGCTCTGCATTTATGTTTTGCAGTCTCAGAAAGGGCTAGTGAGATACCATTTCGTTATATCATGTTATGATTATTTTGAGAAAGTGTTGTCATCCGAGTTTTATTATTATGGCTCGCTAGCTGATTATGTTATTGATATGAGTAATTGTGAGACCTACGTGTTATTGTGAGTATGGTTAGTTCATAATAATTGCTAAAACTTGAATGCTGGCTTTTCATGTTTACAACAACAAGAGCAAACAGAGTTTGTAAAAGTTTTTCTTTTTCTCTTTCAGTTTGTCAACTGAATTGCTTGAGGACAAGCAAGGGTTTAAGCTTGGGGGAGTTGATATGTCTCCGTCGTATCTACTTTTCCAAACACTTTTACCCTTGTTTTGGACTCTAACTTGTATGATTTGAATGGAACTAACCCGGACTGACGCTGTTTTCAGAAGAATTGCCATGGTGTTGTTTTATGTGCAGAAAAAAAAATCCTCGCCAAAGATGAAGACCAAGGGGCCCACACCCTGTCCACGAGGGTGGGGGGCGCCCCCCTGGGTGCGCCCCCTACCTCATGGGCCCCCTGGTGGCCCTCCGATGCCAACTCCAACTCCATATATTGGCTTTCGGGGAGAAAAAAATCAGAGAGAAGAAATCATCGCGTTTTACGATACGGAGCCGCCGCCAAGCACTAATCTCTCTCGGAAGGGCTGATCTGTAGTCCATTCGGGGCTCCGGAGAGGGGTATTCGTTGTTATCGTCATCATCAACCATCCTCCATCACCAATTTCATGATGCTCACCGCCGTGCGCGAGTAATTCCATCGTAGGCTTGCTGGACGGTGATGGGTTGGATGAGATTTATCATGTAATTGAGTTAGTTTTGTTAGGGTTTGATCCCTAGTATCCATTATGTTCTGAGATTGATGTTGCTATGACTTTGCTATGCTTAATGCTTGTCACTAGGGCCCGAGTGCCATGATTTTAGATCTGAACCTATTATGTTTTCATGAATATATGTGTGTTCTTGATCCTATCTTGCAAGTCTATAGTCGCCTACTATTTGTTATGATCCGGCAACCCCGAAGTGACAATAATCGGAACCACTCCCAGTGATGACCATAGTTTGAGGAGTTCATGTATTCACTATGTGCTAATGCTTTGTTCCAGTTCTCTATTAAAAGGAGGCCTTAATATCCCTTAGTTTCCAATAGGACCCCGCTGCCACGGGAGGGTAGGACAAAAGATGTCATGCAAGTTCTTTTCCATAAGCACGTATGACTATATACGGAATACATGCCTACATTACATTGATGAACTGGAGCTAGTTATGTGTCACCCTATGTTATGACTGTTACATGACGAACCGCATCCGGTATAATTATCCATCACCAATCTGGTGCCTACGAGTTTTCCATATACTGGTTCTCGCTTATTTACTTTTCCGTTGCTACTGTTACAATCACTACAAAATACCAAAAATATTACTTTTGCTGTCTTTACTTTTGTTACCGTTACCACCACTATCATATTACTTTGCTACTAAACACTTTGCTGCAGATACTAACTTTCCAAGTGTGGTTGAATTGACAACTCAGCTGCTAATACTTGAGAATATTCTTTGGCTCCCCTTGTGTCGAATCAATAAATTCGGGTCGAATACTCTACCCTCGAAAACCGTTGCAATCCCCTATACTTGTGGGTTATCATTGCCTTCGGGGTTTACTGGGATGTCGATCCTTCCCGCGCTCTTGTCGCTATTTTTACTGTTGCTGGACTTTGAGCAGCGTCTGCGCCGCCGTTTTGGCTTTTGCCCGGGTGTTTTATCTTCCAGATTATCGTCGTCGTCCTTCTTGGGCGTATCCACCATGTATATATCATGTGGCGAGGTAGTAGCCCCATGCCCCAGAGATTCTGAAGCTTCTCCTGCATCTCGCCCATACCATCGATGTCTTCGGAGTCGAAGTCAAGAACGTCGGTTAAATCATCGATCGTGGCAATGAAGTGGGTGGTGGGTGGGCAACGAGTTCCTTCGTCGCCTGATTCCCACTCAAGCCAGGCATAGTTCGGCTCAGAGCCTCCTGACAAGGAAAGTGACTTTATTGAGTTCAGCATTTTGCCAAAGGGCGAGTGCTGGAAGATGTCCGCAGCAGTAAACTCCATTACCGGAGCCCAACCTGGCCTGGCTGGCTCGAGGGTGTGCGGACCGGGACCAACAACCTGATACGAGCCCGGGGGCCCGGGGTTAAAGGCCTCTCAATGAAAGCACCAATGTCGGTGTCAAAACCAGCGGATCTCAGGTAGGGGGTCCCGATCTGTGTGTCTTAGGCTAATGGTAACAGGAAGCAAGGGACACAATGTTTACCCAGGTTCGGGCCCTCTTGATGGAGGTAAAACCCTATTTCCTGCTTGATTAATATTGAAGATATGAGTAGTACAAGAGTAGATCTACCACGAGATCATAGAGGCTAAACCCTAGGAGCTAGCCAATGATGGTATGATTGTAATTGTGATCGGCCTTCTAAGGACCATCCTCTATGGTTTATATAGACACCGGAGAGGGCTAGGGTTTACACGGAGTCAGTTACAAGGAAGGAAATATAATATCCGGATCACCAAGATTGTCTTCCATGCCAAGGAGAGTCCCACCCGGACATGGGCCGGAGTCTTGAGTCTTGTATCTTCACGCTCCAATAGTCTAGACGATGTATATAGTTTGGCTATCTGGATACCCCCTAATCCAGGACTCCCTCAGTTGGCCATGCACGGATGAAGATCTTGAGTGGCAGCAGAGCACTACGATGTGGTGGACGAGACCGTTGGTGAAGCCCCAACGGCCTCGGGGGGCGGAGGTGCGACGATGTGCTCGGTTAAGTAGCCCCGTTGAGCTGGGAGACGGCATCGGTGAAGCGCACCTGATGCGGTGGAAGTCGGTGTCTGTGAGGCACGTCGGTTGTGGCGGCCGATGTTGTCGGTGGACCACCCGGTGCGGTGGACGAGGGCATAGATGAGGTAGCTCTGGTGCGGTGGTGAAGCGCGACCGTCGTCTTCGTCGTTGTCGTCCGACACAGAGGTGGGGAAAGAGACGAGACGAGGGGCGATTCGAACTTTGCTTGGGCTGGCGGCGAATTAGGGATTTCAGCAATCTGGGCTCGAAAGGGGATGGTGAAGAAGGGAGATTTCACCGAGTTCCCTTCAATCTTTCTCTCCATGTTTCGTTCTCTAACTCTCTCAACTACACAACCCCCTTTTTTGACTCTGTTATCAAATGTATTTACCTCACACACACACCATTGCACCCCACCGAGCTCTCTCTCTCTCTCTCTCTCTCTCTCCCTCCCTCTCCCTCTCACCCTCACGCGCTAAATTAATACATGCATTGCCTATCTAGCCGCCCCACAATCTCTCGTGTGCACTCACGGATGTTGTCTATCTAGGTCACTCCCTCGAGACTGTCTCACTCTTTCTTCCGCACGACGAGCCACACTCGCTCAATCTCGCTCTCTTTATGTGAGTCTCGTTTAACCTTGTTTTCTTTCACACACAAATGATATATCTCCCTGTTCGGGCCTCGATCGACATACTCTATACTCTCTCACGCAGATTGTCTATCTAGGTCAGTCCATCCAAGTTGCCCCCACTCTTTCGACCTCATGGCGGGCCACGCTCGCTCAATCTCTCTCTCTCTCTCTGTATGCATCGATTGACCTCGCTCTTTCTTGGAAAAAAACGATATATCACCATGTTTGAGCCCAATTCGACCTATTCACATTGTATACTCTCTCACGCACATTGTCTATCTAGGTCACTCTCTCCAACCCGTCTCACTCTTTCGATCGCACGACGACCCTATGTGATCGATTGACCTTGCTTCCTCCCACGCACAAAATATATCTACACGTCTGTGACTAGATCATCTCTCAAGCTATATCTTATAGCCCTCACCCTTGCCAAAAGCTCAATTGGACAATATCTCTCTAGAGCATATATATATCTGCTCAATGAATGTCGGACCACACTCACTTTGTCTCTCTATCTATATGTCTCTCGATTGACCTTGCTTTCTCACACCGTATCTTCCATGCATTGAAGCTACCTCTCCATCCCTCGCAAAGCCGGAGCTATTTACATTGCGAGGGGCATTCCAACATTGGACTAATTTGTGTAGGCATTTATTCCGATCGGTTTAGATTATATTTTCGTAGCATTCGGCCCACAACTACACCAAACATCATTGCAACCCCCGCAACTCCCCTAGTTGATTTCCATCTGGCCCGTTCATCACTCTCTCGCACGTCCTTTCTCACCTTCAAAGTCGTACCATGCTATTATTGCAAAAAACTCTGTTGTTCTCTTTATTATTATAAATAAGCTACAAAACTACACACCAATAGTCCACTTGGAATGGAACAAATTTTGACCCACAAATAAAAGTGCTACAAACTACACACCGAGGGGCCCACATGTCATGAAACAAATTTGGACCCATATACAAATTAAAAAATAAAGGACGAGGATCGAACATGCGACCAGGGCCTTCAAGCCGCACGTCAATAGGTAACATACGTAGAACAACAATGTTTGTTGTACCCCCTTTGTTCACATAATGTTTTTATATTACCACAACCTATTTAATGGATAACATGTAATATTATTTTTAGTACTATTCGCCTTCACTTACTGGTGGGTTTCCATGTGTGATCTCTCTCTCTCTCTCTCTCTCCTCCCCTTCTGCGTTTAGACGCACGGGCGAACACGAAGAACTCGCCTGCGATGTTGCCGTTGACCATATCTGGATGCGTTCACAAGTTACAGCACCAGTTTCACGTACTAGCAGCACTAGTCAGTGTGTACGTGTAATGCACGTTAATTTGGAAGTTTATTAAGTGCATGCGGATATTAAGTAGGATATTATTTGTGTGTTATTATGTGATTAGCACTATTTTTGGCATGAAATTAACTGCACGCTAAACGTGTTGAGCGCTCGACATTGAAGCAGTCTAGGTCGTTGGATGACAAGGAATACATGTGGTTTGATGATGTTTTATATTTAATTTGATACGGCTCTAGCAGGACATTCAATCGATCAAACCATAGATTTCGCTTAGTCTCACTCCGACTTTAAATTATACGATGATCGATATAAAATAAACGGAAATGATAAATGTTTGGATTTTAAGCATGGCAATCCGAATGTTTTTCATGGCAAATTTAGATTATGCTTCGGCGGCGGGGGCGTCTTGCGGTGGGAAGCGGCTCCTTTGTCGTGCTCTGTGTATCGTCGGGCCACAGACCGACGGCGACGGCGGCGTGTTGCGTCGTTGTTGGCATACTCCTGGACGTTGGCCTAGCTTCAAGAAAGGCCAAAATGTTCTGGACTTCGGAGCGAGTCAACTGGCGGGAGGAGGCGACTGGCGTTGGTGCAAGGAAGCGATCGACGGCGGGCATCCATGCCGCTGAGGGGCGTACACGTCAGCGCATGCACAGGTGCATGCGCTGGCAGGTGCACGGGCACCGGTACGGGCGTGCGCGTCAGTGCACGCGCAGGCGCATGCGCTGGCAGGTGCATGGGCACGTGAAAGTCGGCGGGGACCTCGTGGAACCCCGTGGCATCAAGCTCGGCGATAATGTGTGGCTCCCAGCCCATCAATGCCACGGGGATGGGCGCTGGCGCAGTCGAGGCGATAGGAGCTGGAACGGGAGCAGGGACAGGCGCAGCATCTTTCCGCAAGGCCAGTTCAAGCTCGTCCCAAAGCGCCTTATGTTCTTGAGACTCCGGCTGGGTGTCTTCCTCAGGAAACTGGAAGACTAAGGGCAGACCATCGTGATGCGGCATGGCATACATTTAGGTCAGGCTAGTTGGAGGTAGACGATAGGAGAATCGGAGAGGAAGAGAGAAGATTGTAGCTATACCGAGTAGTGTGGGGTTGATTTTAAACTGCAGCGCCGACAACATTAAAAGTGGGAGCAGTTGGGGCAAAGGTGGGCGACGGAGCCTGGTCAAAGGGCTCACCTCCCGGTGAGCCTGCACTGCAGTCTGCTCGCACACCTCGCTGTCAGCCGGCGCAGACGCCTCCTGTCAACTCACACGCTTGCTCGGACGGCACCTGCCGATGAGAAGCGGGACTCGTGGCGGCACGTAAACACCCACGATTTCAATAGTGAAAGCGTTCGCCTTAACATGATAGGTCTTTGTTCCAAAATACCTTGGCTCTTCATTTGTGCAACTTGTCATAAGCAGCTTGTCTCAAATTGAAGAAAAAAATTACGAAGTAATATTTGTGCCATATCACGTGACCATGCTCAGTTTCAAGAATTTATGGTCACTTTTGGATTTTCTGAAATTTAAGATCTAGGATTCGAAACAATATCATAACCTGCATCATGCAATAAATTTTCAAGCCATACATCTGTTCTGCTTGTATTTCTTAAGAAAGGATTTGGTCAAACATTTTGCCTAGTTAGACTTCAGACAAGTTATATATGCAGAGTAAAAGGATAATCCCTCTGTACCAGTGCATTGCCTGATATATTAACTCAAGTACTAGGCACGAACAAACGGGCTCAATTCTGTGCTCATCCTGGTGTAGTAGTAGTAGTACTAGGCAATGTAGTTGACGGGTGACCTTGGCAAGCGGCGACCGAGGGAATTAAACCGTGCTCGGCACGATAGGTAACGTTGTCTAGTTACTAAAGCATCCCTCCATTGTTCATCGGTAGTCATTATGGACCGGGGACATGAGGGGAATTTCCTAGGGCTGGAATTCTGCCGCCAAATATTTTGACCCGAAACGCTGAGGCTCGACTGGTTGGGGTTGCCTAATGTGCGTACCACGCACGCCACCAGAAGGACACGAGCCTAGTTTTTTTATTTTTTTATTATTTTAGGATCAACATGAGCCAAGGTCGGGCTGGTACGCCATTGGGTCCTACCATTTGAGAATACGAAAGGAACCTTTTAAATTGCCGAACGAATCTATGTGTATTACAATGCCCATATTTTCCTTGCAAATACTAATCTCAACGTGGTAATTGATTTATGACGAGTTGTTGAATTAGAGTGAGTTTGTGATATAGTGATCTCAATGTGGATTTCACATTTCATGGTATCCCTAGTAAGTTTTTCAATGCAAATTCAAATTTAAAAGATGAACAGTATAGAGGTGAGAAAACTTTGTATGTATCAAGCATATGACCACACACATAGAGAGAGACACACATGCACGAACACAACAACAATCCAATAATTATAATGCATCTATTTTTCCAAACCATGCATGTATGACACGAATTCAAAAATACTCCTTCTATTCTTAAATATTAGTCTTTTAGAGATTTCAACAAGTGCCTACATACGGAGCAAAATGAGTGAATCTACACTCTAAAATATGTCTATATACATCCGTATGTGACAATCCATTTTAAATCTCTAAAAAGACTAACATTTAGGAATGAAGGGAGTAAAATGTAAGACATGCATGGTCCTCAGTTCAATATTTAAAATGAACATGAAACTGAAACATGAATATTAAGTCTAGTACTACAGTACATGCAAATGTTGTGTTTAGGCAGAGCTATGATTGTCGGGGGTCAACCCCTCGACCTTAGATAAAATTGTGAAGCTCTGTTTAGGGTTGTTTAGATTATATTTGTCCCCACCCTCCCAACCACCGATTGGTTGTGCACCCCCCACCCCTCCTCACTGGGAGAATATCATGTGCCTCCATACCTTAGATGCTATATGCCGATACGAGTTGGTTGGAGCTTGTAGATCTGAGATATAGCAGCTCACATGATGTCTTAATATTTTTACAGGAAACCTTGATGAGTTTGAGAATTGCACACAATTTGTACAAAAACTACTCAGATGCCCTTGGATCCCATATCCAACAACCTCGAAGCTCGTATCACCGTAGCATCTAAGATGAAGGAGGACATCATATTCTCCTATATGTAAGAATATCATGTGCTACCACACCTTAGATGCTTTGGTGATACAAGCTCTTCGGAGCCGTTGGATTTGTGACCCAACACCTCCTCGGTGGTTCGAATGGTTTTTTACAGAACAACCCCCAAAGAGTTCAGCCACTGCTTACAAGCACAAAGACTGCTCAGATGCCATTGGATCTCAGATCAAACAACCTCGAAGCTCGTACCACCGTAGAATCCAAGCTGTGATAGCACCTTATGTTTTCTCACACGGGAGAATATGAGGTGCTCCTGCACCATAGATTCTATGGTGATACGAGTTCACGGAGATCTAATGGCCCACAATAGGAGGTTTGAATGTTTTTGCAATATACGGCTGAGAGAGTTTGGGAAATGCGCAGAAAGTACAAGTACTACACATGTGCCATCTGATCACTGATCAAACGACCTAGATTCTCATATCATCATAGCGGGTAATTAAGCTACGGGGAGCACCTAATATGAGCAACGGGGAGCCGTTGGATCCAAGATGCAGCGGCATACACGAGGCCTGAATGTTTTATTTGCAAAAAAACCTTTGGAGAGTTTCAAAATTGCGCATAATTACAAAGAATACTCCCAAGTCATTGGATCTCACTTCCAACGGTGTAAAAACTCGTATCACCATAGCATCTAAGCTGCGGGGTGGATGTGATATTCTATGCCGATGTCATCTTTGTTCGTAAACATGCAAAATACGTGTAACTCGTGCCGCTACTTGTCTAACCGCGCAAAGTGTTTATTCAAAAAAACCATCCTACACTGAAATATCGGAACAACACACGGGGGTCCCACTTGTCATTAATCAAATTTGGACCTAAAACTAACAAATCTGAAAGGCGAGATTTGAACTGGCAACCTGGACTACAAAGTGTAAGTCGATAGCCTGAAACAACAACGGTTGTTGGCTTTGTCCCATAACTTGATTTTATACAGTATTGCGTTGAGTAGAGTAGAGGGAGTGCCTCGTCAACACGTGCATGACCGTTGACTCACTTACTGGTGGGTCCCAGGTCTGCGATCTCTCTCTTCTCTCCATCGTCTAACCTTTGCACGGGCACACACAAAGAGCGGTGCTAGCTTGCCGTCGTGTTATTACAACTAAAAAAAGCTTGGAAAATAGAAGAATCGCCTAGAACAAGAGACGTTGTGGCTGGTCGAGATGGAGATAACCACATCTATCCTCCATGCCACGTTAGCATGATGAAGCTGTGTGGCTAGTGGGGTGTTTTCGACTGACTGGTTGGGTCCCTAGGTCGAACCATAGGTATAGTTTTACACGCACATTTTTCCTTCGTGCCGAGATGTGGCACACCCTACTGCGCGGTTTCGGGGACCTCCTGGGTGGTGCACGCATATATTCTTCCTGATGTGGGACGCCCTACCACATGTTTTCTGGGTCCTCCTCGGTCGTAGCGCCGAAGCAAGTAAATGAGTCATCAAATCATGAAAGACCACCTTTCCCGCCGAGTACATCAGTGAAGCACGGTGGCTAGCTAGTTGGGCTAGTTCGACCGATTAGCTAGGCCGCTGCCACATTTGTTTTTTCGCCCCTTTTTTTATCTACTAGCCGGCAGGTAAATTTAAATATCCACCATGGTTTTGCTCTGGTGTTTGGGTGCGGCAGGATTTTTAATTTTTTGATTGACGGGAGTAGGCGCGGCAGGATTTTTAATTTTTTGATTGACGGGAGCAGGCGCGGCAGCAATTAGTCATGATGACTCCGCCTGTAAAACCCACCGCTCCCTGATGTGAGAAGTCGTCGACTGGTGTTTTACCATGGTGAAAACCAAAAGATTCCCCGCTCCTCGGCTGGCTCCCTCTGCCTTCCCGTAGATTGCATTGCTTTTGGCTGTTTCACCCCCTTTGCTTCCTCTCCCCATTGCTTCTACCTGGTGCCATGGCGGCGCAGCAGATCACGGAGTCCGAGGTGAGGCGCCTGACATAGGTGCTCCAGGCCAAGGATGCGGAGCTCAGGGCCAAGGACATGGAGCTCCGTGAGCTCAAGGAGGATAGAAGTGCCATGCTCCTTTGTTATGTGCGGGAGTTCACAGAGCTTCAAAAGCGGCACGCGTCCACCACAAAGATGCTCGAGGCATCAGCGGCGTTGCTGTAGAAAGCGGGAGATACGATAGGCCGTCAGGGGAACCGGCTGGAGCGCGAGCAGGCCGATCGTGACGAGGTCCAGAATCGCCTCAGCCACTTGGTGAATCAAGTTGCCACGCACGTGTTGCGGCTGCGCGATGCCTACCGTCATGCCAGTGCGATCATGCCGGCCGTCGGGCTAAACCCGTTCGACCACCCGGTCGACTTCAACAAGTTGCGGCTTCCTAACCTGGTCTCCTTCTTCACCTATATCTCTAAGGAGCTGAGCCGTCTCCGGGCGATGGTGTGGGCAGAGCTGGACAAGGAGGGGTTGCGGGCTGCCATCGCCGTTGCCGGGTGAATCCTTTCAGGCCTCCTTCACCGGAATCCATTCGTGCCATTGGATGCCGTCTTTGATGAGCTGGCTCCCGTCGACCGGGAGCGGGATCTGCGGGCGGTTGCACCCCTGCATCACCAAGGTCGTGCGCCTCGAGAAGCAGAGGGACTTCAGTGGTGTTTAGGCGCCCTTTGCATGGGCATGTCCATGTCTCGTCGCAACATGACCGTTGGATCAAACTCAGATGATGCAGATCAGTCACTGTACGCAAAGCATGTGGGTGTGTTTGGTTGCATTCTCATCTCAATATAGTTGTTTCCTCTTCGTGTATTTGTGTTAACCTACTAGTGTGGACTCATGCACCCTTCATGCACTCTGCCAAACACCCAAAAGTGGGTCGAGAAGGGAACTTTTGCTCCCATCCCATGCACCCTTCATACACCATGCCTAACACTCTTCGTGCTTCATATGGTTCATGTTTCGTGGAGTACTGTAGCACCATACTCTCTGTGCGCTGTAGACCTAGTTCTGTTAACATTGATCTCACCATTCATTCTCGACCGGTCAGTCGAAAAAGCGATACTATGTTACTACATTACTGTTCATATAGTTGACATGCGCACAACATCATTTGTTATCGTCATATCTTACTACACTAGCAACAAGATTATGTAGTTCTGACGTATGAACCACTGCACATACCTAGTAGTAGGAGCACTCTGTATGTTCAACTGGCTGTCGTGTTTCGCACGCCTCCATCGTAAGAGTGGAAATGCTTGATGTAATCATTTTTTTATTCAGAAAAATAGTGGATACGCTCTACCGTGCGCTTCCTCCTCCAGCCATGCACTAAATTACTCACTTTCGCCGACGTGTGGGACAGCCAGCATCTGGGTCCACCAGCCATGCACTAAATTACTCCAAAGTAGAGTGACGGTAGACTATCCCGATCGAAGCGCCGCAGTAATGCCCAATGAGCCATCAAATCACAAAACCCCCTCCTTTCTAGCAGTAAGTTGGACGGACGAAGCAACCATCATTTCACTCTTCTCTCTCAGCTTCCTCTCTTGAAGAAAACCCCCACCCGCTTCGCTTCTCCCTCATCTCGTTCCTCATTTCACTCTTCTCTCTCAGCTTCCTCTCTTGGATGGATGTTGGAGCACTAACCGACGTGATGTCTATGGCCCTGGCCAAAACCGTCGAGGCTCATGGTACAAAGAAGCGCAAGCACCCCGCCGAGACTACCGCAGACACGCTCAAAGCCATCGCCCTGTCCAAGCCCCCCTCTCCGGGATCCCTCATTAAGCAAGTCTAGGTAATATCTCTTCTTGACGATCTTTTTCTCGATCTTGATCGTGTTTTTTCATCTAACACGTAGTATTGGTACTAGTAGTACAACTTTCTGGGTGATCTTGCATGTGATTTTTGTGTGCCAAATGACGGTTCTAAATTCCTCTTTTGACCACATGCAAGAGGTTGACACTGATTTCTTATAGATTACTTTCAACTACTCCCTCTGTCCCAAATTTCTTGTCTTAGATTTGTCTAGATACGGATGTATCTGTGACTTGATACATCCGTATCTAGACAAATCTAAGACAAGAATTTTGGGACAGAGGGAGTACTTTATGAACATCAATGCTACCTTTGAAGAGGGTATATTTGCCTTAGTAACTTGTGTTATGGATATTGCAAGTAATCCCTCTGCTCTCATGCCTTTGAAGACATGTTCTAGTGTCTTTGTTCACTCATTTCTGTGCGTACATGTAGTCATATATGGAGTATAATATCGAAAATCATCTTATATTTCTAAACCAAGGTAGTAATAAAATATGGTTTCCGTTTGAATTAGAACCAGGTCCGCAGTGGAGATGAAATTCTCAAAGTCATGTCGTGTGAACTGGAAGACCTGAGGAGGAGTTCTACTGCTAAACTATCCAGTTGTTGTGTCCTTGTCGCCACATGTCCTAAACTAGTGTTTTCCTGTAGCATTGTTGTCAGGCGTGTTCTCGAGGTTGTACTTGACCACAACAATTTCCTGGTTGTGCCTTCAATTACGAAGGGTGTGGTTCATGTAAAGCTTCCCAACAAATCTGATGCGGCATGTCTTTATCATCATGGTTATGAGTGGAAAGACTACTCTGTTAGGTTCTCCAAGGTTGACGAGATGGTGATGGTGCATGTAGACATCTCTCACGAAGTCCATGGCCTAGTCAGTTATGCGGGGTTCATCCCGTAGGTTGGTGGCAACAAATAGTCTGCAGAGTTTAATTACTGCAACTTTGCTTGTATGTAGTGTTGGGGATATGACTACTGAGTTAAACCGCCCAGGAGGGGCCGGATTACACTCATAAGGAGTCCTGCATAAAGAACCCATGAAGACGAAGTACATGGCGCTTTAACTATGGAGGCTTAGAGGCCCAGAGCCGAATGGAGGATTAGGGCCCATAGTAGTAAACCGCCATACATGTATAACTTGTATTGTAAGTTAAGGAAAGGAAGAAACCGAGCCGGACACTTGTATGAGCCGGCCTCGGGATTCTGTAAACCGGCCAGGTGTCAACTTGTGTATATATAGGGACGACCCGACGGCAGTTCAGGAACAAGAAACAACAGCTCGAGAGATAGGTAAAGCGGATTCGCTCCCTGCTCATCGAGATCAATCAATCCCACAACAACTGGATCGTAGGCTTTTACCTTCACCACAAGGGGCCAAACCAGTATAAACTCCCCGTCTCCTTTGTTCCAGTTTAACCCCTTCAAGCTAATCTCGTTGCGATGGCTCCACGACTAAGTCCTTTTGTTAGGACATCTGAGTGATAATTCGACGACAGTTGGCACCCACCGTGGGGCTATCGCACGATGGTTTCGAGTTCTTGAAGGGCAACTTCTAGGGACTCAAAGGATACGCGGTTGGCCGAATGACCAAGAGTCGTCACGGCAAGCTCTACATCGATGACGCGGGCTGGGCCCCTGAGGCCGGCTCAATTGAGTACGGGTACCGGGTCCCCTTCGGAGGAATTCATGTCTTCATCGGCAAGATCAGCGAACCGGGCCCTGAGCCGGACATCTGCATCGACCTCGTCGAGACGGCTCAGTGTGCAAGCCCTGCCTGGGTTCAGCCTGCCATGAAGCGGGCGTTCGTAGGATGCATCCACAGTACTGAATCTGAACCGGTATCTGATGGTGAGACGGTTATCTACTTCAACGGCGGATCATCTACCGGAGAAACTGAGTCATTGTATCAAGTTGAGGGTGGCCTGTTTGGGGGTTATTCCGCTAGCAACAGTATTCCGGAATCCTTTGAACCTCCAAACCGAGTTGCAATCTTCATGGCCGGTACACAGCCAACATTGCAAAATTCCACTACAGCAGCGATGAATTCCGGATCTGCAGCCGGGGTAGGAGGCCCCATGCGCCGGCCAGCTCAAGTTCTTTCCAGTTTGTTGGACGCCTGGACGACGTTGCTGACCACGGCAGTTACCCCGGAGACTCAAGATCGGAATAACACGGAGGTCACAAAAATGTGTTATCAGATAACTCAAGCTAAGGAGGATTGGCGGCTGAGGAAACCAGGATGGCTGAGGAACGTGCCGCTTTAGATGCCGAGTCACAGAGGATCCAGGCTGAAAATTATCCCTGCTGAATTAGAATGCTTCAAATGATGTATTGAGGAGGAGGCATCAGTCTCGCTTGTCGACGGATTACAATGCGATGAATCTCTTCAGTACGCCAGGAGTAGGGACCATCAATCCAGCAGCGGTAAACCGAACTGCAGCGCCTAGGACCGGAACGCCGGATCAGCCACGGCTGATGGGCCCGCCTCGGTGAACAGATAACCCGCCGTAGTACACGACACCCCCGCCGAGTCACTTCTCCACCCCTTTGGACAACATGATTGCTGCAACGTCTCGGTTGGCAGCTATTCCAATGGAGGGCGAGTCACCAGCAGTGGTTGAGACGCGGCGGGCCAGGGATCTTCTTCAGACTGCCATGGTGCAGCAGTAGGCTTATTCATACAGTTGAGACATGATTCATTCAACCCCTCGCCCGAGCAAGAGCTACAGCAGGCACATGGATGAACCGGTTGTATCAAGCAGTGCGCGGAACCGTGACGCTCCTCGAGGGCCTAATCCGGCACGCGGTGGTGCAAATGCTCAGGACGTGGTGGATAATGGCAGAGCACGAAGGGAGGCTGCATTAGCGGCACAGTACGCGGGTCATCATCAACCTGCCCCGGTTCAGCCAGCGGCGTCAGTAGAACGAGGACTTGCTTTCAGCTCGTGGGGAGTGCCGTGTCTCACCCCGGCTCTGCGCAATGTGCGGTTACCCAAGGATTTCAAGGGCCCGCATAAGGTGCCTAACTACACCGCCGATTTACGCCCCCCCCCCCCCGAGTCATGGGTTGAGAGCTATGAGATGGCTATGGAGATGCTGGAAGTGGATGAAGCGGCATGTGCAAAGTACTTTACCATGATGTTGGAAGGAACAGCTCGCACTTGGTTAAAGAGCCTACCCGCTAACTCCATCGGGTCATGGGACCAATTGAAGGCCCGGTTTATAGCGAACTTCAAGGATACGTGCAAACAACACATGTCCATTGTGGATCTGGCTGCTTGTGTTCAAGGAGAGAACGAGTCAACAACTCATTGGGTGCGCCGGGTTTCAGAAATCCTGCATTCGTTGGACCGCATCAATGCTGATACAGTGATACGTCTCCAACGTATCTACTTTTCCAAACACTTTTGCCCTTGTTTTGGACTCTAACTTGCATGATTTGAATGAAACTAACCCAGACTGACGCTATTTTCAGCAGAACTGCCATGATGTTGTTTTATGTGTAGAAAAGAAAAGTTCTCGGAATGTCCTGAAAATCCACGGAGGCACTTTTTGGAATTAATAAGAATTTCTGGGCGAAAGAAATACACCAGGGGGCCCACGGCCTGTCCACGAGATAGGGGGGCGCCCCCCTGTAGGGCGCGCCCCCCTATCTCGTGGGCCCCTTGGACCTCCACCAACCTCAACTCCAACTCCATATATTCCGTCTCGCGGAGAAAAAAATCAAAGAGAAAATTTCATCGCGTTTTACGACACGGAGCCGCCGCCAAGCCCTAATCTCTCTCTCGGGAGGGCTGATCTGGAGTCCGTTCAGGGCTCCGGAGAGGGGGATTCGTCGTCATCGTCATCATCAACCATCCTCCATCACCACTTTCATGATGCTCACCGTCGTGCGTGAGTAATTCCATCGTAGGCTTGCTGGACGGTGATGGGTTGGATGAGATTTACCATGTAATCAAGTTAGTTTTGTTAGGGTTTGATCCCTAGTATCCACTATGTTCTAAGATTGATGTTGCTATGACTTTGATATGCTTAATGCTTGTCACTAGGGCCCGAGTGCCATGATTTCGGATCTGAACCTATTATGTTTTCATGAATATATGTGTGTTCTTGATCCTATCTTGCAAGTCTATAGTCACCTATTATGTGTTATGATCCGACAACCCCGAAGTAACAATAATCAGGATACTTCTCGATGAGGACCGTAGTTTGAGGAGTTCATGTATTCACTATGTGTTAATGCTTTGGTCCGGTTCTCTATTAAAAGGAGGCCTTAATATCCCTTAGTTTCCACTAGGACCCCGCTGCCACGGGAGGGTAGGACAAATGATGTCATGCAAGTTCTTTTCCATAAGCACGTATGACTATTTACGGAATACATGCCTACATTACATTGATGAACTGGAGCTAGTTATGTGTCACCCTATGTTATAGCTATTACACGAGGAATCGCATCCGGCATAATTATCCATCACTGATCCATTGCCTACGAGCTTTTCACATATTGTTCTTCGCTTATTTACTTTTTCGTTGCTACTATTACAACTACTACAAAAACCCAAAAACTATTATCTTTACCTTTGCCATCATTACCTTTATTATCATACTACTTTGCTACTAAACACTTTGCTGCAGATACTAAGTTATCCAGGTGTGGTTGAATTGACAACTCAACTGCTAATACTCAAGAATATTCTTTGGCTCCCCTTGTGTCGAATCAATAAATTTGGGTTGTACTTCACCCTCGAAAGCTGTTGCGATCCCCTACACTTGTGGGTTATCATACAGCAATCGTAATATTGGAGGGTAATTTCCAGTTTAAGTCGCTGAAGATGAAGTTGGGACGGCTCAAGCGCCACTGCAACGATATGGGAACACTCATGGCAGCTCTGGTTAAATATGTTGATTCTGAAAATACCAAAGATCCCGATTCTGATGAAGATAAACTGGAGAAGTGAAAGAAGAATGCCGGTACAAAAGGACAGCATAACCAGGCGAGCCACGGGAACAATGGTAAGTGTAAAGCGGATAATTCGGATTTTGTGGCTAACACTAATGTGCAGGGCAATGCGCAGCATCGTAAGGGTAAACCGTCCCAGCGCGGTGGAGGCATGAATCTGGAGCGCCTGTTAAACCAGCCCTGCCCAAAGCATGGAACGAAGGAGGTTCCGGCCACGCACCTCTGGAAGGATTGCTTCATTATGAAGGTGTTCAAAAATTCTGATCTCTTCTGGTATGACCAGGGTCCGTCTGGTGGTTCAGGTCCAGGATTTCACGGGCCGGGTTACGGCGGCGGCGGTTCAGACTCTAGATTTTAGAATAATCAGGGCAACCAGAACAACCAAGGTGGTCAAAATCAGCAGAACAATCAGGGGAATCAGCAGCAGACAGGTTATCAGAGTCACCCGAAGCAGTTGAATGGTGGGCAGTATCATGTTTTTACCACTAGCTTGTGCAAGCGCGATCAGAAGCTTCACAAGAGGGAAGTTAATACTGTTGAACCGACGGTACCACGTTACTTGCGTTGGTCCGAGCAGCCCATTGTGTGGAGCAGAGAGGATCATCCGCCCCGGGTTGATAATCCGGGTCATCTGGCTTTAGTGGTGGCACCTCAGGTGGGGGGTTATAAATTCACCAAGGTACTCATGGATGGAGGGAGAAGCATCAACATCTTGTATTATGAAACCTTCCATCGCATGGGATTGACGGATAAGAATCTTAAACCGTCGAACACTGTTTTTCACGGTGTAGTACCAGGTAAATCAGCATATCTAGTTGGCAAGATAGCTTTGGAGGTTGTGTTTGGTGATGAGCATGATTCCAGATCAGAAACTTTGACCTTTGAAGTGGTGAAAATCCAGAGCCCATATCACGCCCTATTTGGACGGCCGGCTTACGCAAAGTTCATGGTGAGGCCCTGTTATATTTATTTACAGCTCAAAATGTCGGGTCATAAGGGGACCATCACGGTGCACGGGAGTCGTAAGATCGCTTTGGACTGTGAAGAGAGTGATGCGGCCTATGCTGAGTCGGTTTGTGCAACAGAAGAGTTGAAGTTCTACAAGGACAATGTTGATCTGGTAGATATGACTCCTCTGAAGAAGCCCACCACAGAACATGACCCGACCTTGAAGTTTAAACCGGCTGATGAGACTAAGTTGGTTGATTTTGTTCCTGGCGATTCATCTAAACAGTTTAGTATCAGCACCACTCTGGATCCGAAATAGGAAAGCGCGCTCATCGAGTTCATCCGTGAGAATCGAGACATCTTTGCATGGAAGCCTTCTGCCGGAAGCTGAAATTTCCATCATGCTTTCTAATTACACTTTTAAGGGTGGAATACCAAAGAAACTTGGAGATCCGGGTGTACCAATGATACGTCTCCAACGTATCTATAATTTATGAAGCATTCATGCTATTTTATTATCTGTTTTGAATGATTATGAGCTTTATTATACACTTTTATATTACTTTTGGGACTAACCTACTAACCGGACGCCTAGCCCATATTGTTGTTTTATTGCCTGTTTCAGTATTTCGAAGAAAAGGAATATCAAACGGAGTCCAAACGGAATGAAACCTTCGGCAACGTGATTTTTTGGAAGATTATCATCCTGGAGACTTGGAGTTCACGTCAGAAGATACTCGAGGAGCCCATGAGATAGGGGGCACCCCCCCCTACTGGGCGCGCCCCCCTATTTCGTGGACCCATCGAGCACCTCCCGACCGACTTCTTTCGCCTGCCTACGTACCCTAAAAACATCGAATATCAAGATAGATCGGGAGTTCTGCCGCCGCAAGCCTCTGTATCCACCAAAAACCTCTCAGTAGTCTGTTCTGGCACCCTGCCGGAGGGGGAATCCGTCACCGTTGTCCATCTTCATCATCCCGGCGCTATCCATGACGAGGAGGGAGTAGTTCATCCTCGGGGTTGAGGGTATGTACTAGTAGCTATGTGTTTGATCTCTCTCTCTCTCGTGTTCTCTCTCGTGTTCCCTCTATGGCACAATCTTGATGTATCCCGAGCTTTGCTATTGTAGTTGGATCTTATGATGTTTCTCCCCCTCTACTCTGTTGTGATGAATTGAGTTTCCCCTTTGAAGTTATCTTATCGGATTGAGTCTTTATGAGAACACTTGATGTATGTCTTGTCGTGCTTATCTGTGGTGATAATGGGATATCATGTGCCAGTTGATGTATGTTTTGGTGACCAACTTGCGGGTTCCGCCCATGAACCTATGCATAGGGGTTGGCACACGTTCTTGACTCTCCGGTAGAAACTTTGGGGCACTCTTTGAAGTACTTTGTGTTGGTTGGATGAATCTGAGATTGTGTGATGCATATCGTATAATCATGCCCACGGATACTTGAGGTGACAATGGATTATCTAGGTGACATTAGGGTTTTGGTTGATTTGTATCTTAAAGTGTTATTCTAGTACGAACTCTTGCATAGATTGATCCGAAAGAATAACTTTGAGGTGGTTTCGTACCCTACCATAATCTCTATGTTTGTTCTCCACTATTAGTGGCTTTGGAGTGACTCTTTGTTGCATGTTGAGGGATTGTTATATGATCTATCTATGTTATTATTGTTGAGAGAACTTGCACTAGTGAAAGTATGAACCCTAGGCCTAGTTTCCTATCATTGCAATACCGTTTACGCTCACTTTTACCACTTGTTACCTTGCTGTTTTTATAATTTCAGATTACAAAAACCTTTATCTACTATCTATTTGCACTTGTATCATCATCTCTTCGCCGAACTAGTGCACCTATACAATTTACCATTGTATTGGGTGTGTTGGGGACACAAGAGACTCTTTGTTATTTGGTTGCAGGGTTGCTTGAGAGAGACCATCTTCATCCTACGCCTCCTACGGATTGATAAACCTTAGGTCATCCACTTGAGGGAAATTTGCTACATTCCTACAAACCTGTGCACTTGCAGGCCCAACAACGTCTACAAGAAGAAGGTTGTGTAGTAGACATCAACCATCTATACCATGCTCCATTAAAAGAAATTATGTCATAACTGCTTTATGTGATCTTGGAGCCGGTGTTAGTGTTATGCCTCTCTCTTTATATCGTAGACTTGAATTGAATAAGTTGACACCTACTGAAGTATCTTTGCAAATGGCTGATAAATCAACTGCTATAGCTGTCGGTATTTGTGAGGATGTGCCTGTTGTGGTTGCAAATGTCACCATCTTAATGGACTTTGTTATTCTTGATATTCCCGAGGACGATGGCATGTCTATTATCCTTGGTAGACCCTTTTTGAACACTTCAGGGGCTGTTATTGATTGCAACAAAGGCAATGTCACTTTTCATGTTAATGGTAATGAGCATACGGTACACTTTCCGAGGAAACAATCTCAAGTTCATAGCATCAATTCTATTGGAAAAGTTCCAACTATCATTATTAGAGGTTTTGAATTTCCTCTCCCTACTGTCAAGAAAAAGTATGATATTCTTATTGTTGGGGATTTTCATATCCCCGTTGAGTTAACTTAGTGTTATTCGAAATTTCTCCGGTTCCGTGTTATTCGGAATGAGTTTGTTAACAAGACTTGATCTACCTTGTTAGTGGATTCATTTTGATGATCATGAGATGGATGAAACTAGAAGGTACAACCTTTTGTACCCTCTTTTTACTCTCTGTTATTTAGATTAAATAAAGCAAAAATAGTATTATCCGTCTGTTTTCTGAATTTTCCGTGCATTAAAAAATATCCCAAAAATAAAAGTGCTCCAAATGCCCTGCAAATTTAGTATGATTTTTATGGAATATTTGAGGATTTTAGGCACTGAAAACACTGCAGGAGGGGCAAGCACCAGGCCACGAGAGTGGAGGGCGCCCCCCCCCCCTATAGGGTGTGCCCCCCTGTCTCGTGGGCCCCTGGTGGCCCCCCTCCACTTATGCCAGCACCCACACACTTCATCTTCTACCCAAAAAATCCCCATCCATCTCAAGCACGAGTTCTAGCTCATTTTGCTGCGATTTTCGATCTCCTTGCTCAAAGCTCCATTCACAAAACTGCTTTGGGAGATTGTTGCTTGGTATGTGACTCCTCCATTGGTCCAAATAGTTTTTGTTCTAGTGCTTTATTCATTGCAATTTTTTGCTGCATAGGTGACCATGTTCTTGAGCTTGCATGTTAAATTTATGAGGTCCCAAGCAATTCTAATGCATGATATAGGCTCTAGGCACTTGTAGGAGTAGTTGCTACCAATCTTGTTTAGTTTTATTCACTTTTATTTTGAAGTTACTAAAAATTTCAGATTTATTTCAGAAAAAGAAATATGCTTAGAAGAATGTACCAAGGTGGTTCCTCGGTGAAGAAAGGGCCCAGGATTGCTATACGTGAGCAAGATGTTGAATTGCCGAGGGACGCGGATGTACGAGCTTGTGAGTGGGCATCCGATGATTTTATGGTCAAAGCAGGTTTCAAGGAGGAATTTGATGTGTATGTGCTTAATGCCGAGCTAGAGGACTTCTTACAAGATAAGTGTCCTCAGTACTATCAATTGACTGATTCCTTTGTACGGAGGTTTAAATATATCTGTACGCGTAATTCTCCTAGTGTCCTGTTTGATATTTATGATACATCTTATACCATGGACTTAGAGGACTTTACAACTGCTTGCAAACTTCCGCAGTGGGGTAATATCAATGATCCTCACAAATCTGGATTTAGAGATTTTTCTTGCTAGTATTACTGCAGGAGAATCCAGGGACATAGCACAAGCAACCATAGGAAGCATTCATTTTCCTGCTATACATTATTTTGCTCACTTCATTGGTAGATGTATTAACGGTAAGGATGAAGCATGTCACATGTGTGTCCCTGATTTGTGTGTCCTCAAGAGTGTTGTGTTAGGTTATAAAGGTTATAACTTGGGGGCAATAGTTGCTTGTAGGTTGCAAAACAATAATAGAAAGGGAAATTTATTTGGAGGAATTTATGCAACCCGTGTGGCTAATTATCTTGGTACAGCCCCACGAGAGGGAGATATGATAATACCTCCTGTTTATTTGGATTATGAAGCTATGGTCAGTCATCAATTTCTTGGGAGGAATGAACAATTCCTCCAATATCGACTAACCTATGACAGACGCAACATCGTCCATGTTACTCTTCCTGCTCCCTAGCTTTTTGATTATCAGGCAAAAGGAAGATATGTTGTCACCAGGGATGAAGCAGCTGAACACGAGAGGAGAGCAGAGGCAGCTCGCCAACACGCTACAGCTCAGGAGGCGGTTGCCGCTGCATCTCAGTACGACCCCGGTTTCACTTATGGATATCAGCCAGGCGGTCCTTGGTACTAGACCAACTTAGGCCAAAAGCCTAAGCTTGGGGGAGTACGTATTTCTCACCGACTTTACATTCATGTTCACACACTAGTCGTCGGTGCTCATACTCTTTCATTGTACTATCCATGCTAGTTTAAATTTCTTTTTCTAGTTTTCTTCTTGTGTGTTTGATAAATCTTAAGAATAAACAAAAAAATAGTTAGTTTAATTTCCATGCTTGTAGTAGAAATTAAAATGAAAACCCAAAAAGATTTCTAGTTCTTCTTCTTACTTGTTGGGAGCTTTCCCGTGTAAATAGTTTTATTTTCTTTTCTTTCCTTTGGGGGTCGAGAAGACCATATTGAAAATGTTTAGTGGCTCTCATATGCATGATTGTTTATTTAACTTAGAGCCCATATTACTTGTCTTCTCTTTTGAGTTGAATGCTTGCAGATTCCAGCTTAGTCCAATGCACGTGCACTCTTATTATTATACACATCATTCGGTCATGCAAGTGAAAGGCAATAATGACGATATATGATGGACTTATTGGGATGAGAAAAGCTGGTATGAACCCAACCTCTCTTGTTTTGTAAATATGATGAGTTCATCGTTTCTGAGTCAGCTTATTATGAAGTAAACATATTTGCAATGACATTTAGAGGTTATAGTTGCTTGTGCCATTCTTGATTAGCTATGAGTTATAATGGTTTACCTTGCGTGCCAACATGCTATTAGAATGATTATGATGTGGTATGATGGGATGGTATCCTCCTTTGAATGAATTAAGTGACTCGACTTGGCACATGTTCACGCATGTAGTTGACTCAAATCAACATAGCCTTCATGATATTTATGTTCATGGTGGATTATATCCTACTCATGCTTGTATTCGGTGTGAATTAATTTTAATGCATGTTTATGACTGTTGTCGCTCTCTCAGTTGGTCACTTCCTAGTCTTTTGCTAGCCTTCACCTGTACTAAGCGGGAATACTGCTTGTGCATCCAAAATCCTTAAACCGCAAAGTTGTTCCATATGAGTCCACTATATCTTCCCATATGCGGTATTTACCTGCCGTTCCAAGTAAATTTGTATGTGCCAAACTCCAAACCTTCAAATGAAATTTTGTTTTGTATGCTCGAGCAGCTCATGTTACAACTAGGGCTGCCTATATCTTCCATGCTAGGTGGGTTATTCTCAAGAGGAGTGGACTTCGCTCCTCACTCACGAGAAAGGGCCGGTAACCGGGATGCCCAGTCCCATGATCCAAAAAGATCGAAGCAAATCAAAATAATTAAACAAAACTCCCTCGGGGCTATTGTTAGTTGGAGGCACTCGTTGTTTCGAGCAAGCCATGGATTGATGCTTGTTGGTGGTTGGGGGAGTATAAACCTTTACCATTCTGTTTGGGAACTGCCCATAATGCATGTAGTATGGAAGATACATCCATCTTATAGTTGTTGCATTGACAGCGAAAGTATGCCGCTCAAAATGTTATTCAATCTCTATTTTAAAATCGAGCTTTGGCACCTCTACAAATCCCTACTTCCCTCTGCGAAGGGCCTATCTATTTACTTTTATGTTGAGTCATCACCCTTCTTATTAAAAAGAACCCGCTGGAGAGCACACTGTCATTTGCATTCATTACTATTGGTTTATATTGGGTATGACTTGACTGGATCTCTTTTACCATGAATTACAATGTTTAGTCAGTCCTTGATCTTTAAAGGTGCTCTACATTTATGTTTTGCGGTCTCAGAAAGGGCTAGCGAGATACCATTTTGTTATATCATGTTATGATTGTTTTGAGAAAGTGTTGTCATCCAAGTTTTATTATTATGGCTCGCTAGCTGACTATGCTATTGATATGAGTAGTGAGACCCAAGTGTTATTGTGAGTATGGTTAGTTCATAATATTTGCTGAAACTTGAATGCTGGCTTTTCATGTTTACAACAACAAGATCAAACAGAGTTTGTAAAAGTTTTTCTTTATCACTTGCAGTCTATCAACTGAATTGCTTGAGGACAAGCAAAGGTTTAAACTTGGGGGAGTTGATACATCTCCAACGTATCTACTTTTCCAAACACTTTTGCCCTTGTTTTGGACTCTAACTTGCATGATTTGAATGAAACTAACCCAGATTGACGTTGTTTTCAGCAGAACTGCCATGATGTTGTTTTATGTGTAGAAAATAGAAGTTCTCGGAATGTCCTGAAAATTCATGGAGGCACTTTTTGGAATTAATAAGAATTTTTGGGTGAAAGAAATACACCAGGGGGCCACGGCCTGTCCACGAGACAGGGGGGCACCCCCCCCCATGTAGGGGGCGCCCCCCTATCTTGTGGGCCCCCTGGACCTCCAGCCACCTCAACTCCAACTCCATATATTCCGTCTCATGGAGAAAAAAATCAGAGAGAAAGTTTCATCGCGTTTTATGACACGGAGCCGCCGCCAAGCCCTAATCTCTCTCGGGAGGGCTGATCTGGAGTCCGTGCAGGGCTCTGGAGAGGGGGATTCATCACCGACGTATCATCAACCATCCTCCATCACCAGTTTCATGATGCTCACCATCGTACGTGAGTAATTCCATCGTAGGCTTGCTGGACGGTGATGGGTTGGATGAGATTTACCATGTAATCAGGTTAGTTTTGTTAGAGTTTCATCCCTAGTATCCACTATGTTCTGAGATTGATGTTGCTATGACTTTGCTATGCTTAATGCTTGTCACTAGGGCCCGAGTGCCATGATTTCAGATCTGAACCTATTATGTTTTCATGAATATATGTGTGTTCTTGATCTTATCTTGCAAGTCTATAGTCACCTATTATGTGTTATGATCCGACAACCCCGAAGTGACAATAATCAGGATACTTCTTGGTGACGACCGTAGTTTGAGGAGTTCATGTATTCACTATGTGTTAATGCTTTGGTCCGGTTCTCTATTAAAAGGAGGCCTTAATATCCCTTAGTTTCCACTAGGACCCCGCTGCCACAGGAGGGTAGGATAAAAGATGTCATGCAAGTTCTTTTCCATAAGCACGTATGACTATTTATGGAATACATGCCTACATTACATTCATGAACTGGAGCTAGTTCTGTGTCACCCTATGTTATAGCTGTTACATGAGGAATCGCATCCGGCATAATTATCCATCACTAATCCATTGCCTACGAGCTCTTCACATATTGTTCTTCGCTTATTTACTTTTCCGTTGCTACTGTTACAACTACTACAAAAAGCCAAAAACTATTATCTTTACCTTTGCCATCATTACCTTTATTATCATACTACTTTGCTACTAAACACTTTGCTGCAGATACTAAGTTATGAAGGTGTGGTTGAATTGACAACTCAACTGCTAATACTCAAGAATATTCTTTGGCTCCCCTTGTGTTGAATCAATAAATTTGGGTTGTACTTCACCCTCGAAAGCTGTTGCGATCCCCTACACTTGTGGGTTATCATACAGCAATCGTAACATTGGAGGGTAATTACCGGTTTAAGTCGCTGAAGATGAAGTTGGGATGGCTCAAGCGCCACTGCAACAATATGGGAACACTCATGGCAGCTCTGGTTAAATATGTTGATTCTGATAATACCAAATATCCCGATTCTGACGAAGATAAACCAGAGAAGGGAAAGAAGAATGCTAGTACAAAAGGACAGCATAACCAAGTGAGCCACGGGAACAATGGTAAGCGTAAAGCGGATAATTCGGATTTTGTGGCTAACACTAATGTGCAGGGCAATGCGCAGCGTCGTAAGGGTAAACCGTCCCAGCGCGGTGGAGGCATGAATCCCTGCCTAAAGCACGGAATGAAGGAGGTTCTGGCCACGCACCTTTGGAAGGATTGCTTCATTATGAAGGTGTTCAAAAATTCTGATCTCTTCTGGTATGACCAGGGTCCGTCTGGTGGTTCAGGTCCAGGATTTCACGGGCCGGGTTACGGCGGCGGCGGTTCAAACTCTAGATTTCAGAATAATCAGGGCAACCAGAACAACCAAGGTGGTCAAAACCAGCAGAACAATCAGGGGAATCAGCAGCAGACAGGTTATCAGAGTCACCCGAAGAAGTTGAATGGTGGGCAGTATCATGTTTTTACCACTAGCTTGTCCAAGTGCGATCAGAAGCTTCACAAGAGGGCAGTTAATACTGTTGAACCGGCGGTACCACGTTACTTGTGTTGGTCCGAGCAGCCCATTGTGTGGAGCAGAGAGGATCATCCACCCCGGGTTGATAATCCGGGTCATCTGGCTTTAGTGGTGGCACCTCAGGTGGGGGTTATAAATTCACCAAGGTACTCATGGATGGAGGGAGCAGCATCAACATCTTGTATTATGAAACCTTCCATCGCATGGGATTGACGAATAAGAATCTTAAACCATCGAACACTGTTTTTCACGGTGTAGTACCAGGTAAATCGGCATATCCAGTTGGCAAGATACCTTTGGAGGTTGTGTTTGGTGATGAGCATGATTCCGGGTCAGAAACTTTGACCTTTGAAGTGGTGAAAATCCAGAGCCCGTATCATGCCCTATTTGGACGGCCGGCTTATGCAAAGTTCATGGTGAGGCCCTGTTATATTTATTTACAGCTCAAAATGTCGGGTCATAAGGGGACCATCACGGTGCATGGGAGTCGTAAGATCGCTTTGGACTGTGAAGAGAGTGATGCGGCCTATGCTGAGTCGGTTTGTGCAACAGAAGAGTTGAAGTTCTACAAGGACAATGTTGATCCGGCAGATATGACTCCTCTGAAGAAGCCCACCACAGAACATGACTCGACCCTGAAGTTTAAAATGGTTGATGAGACTAAGTTGGTTGATTTTGTTCCTGGTGATTCATCTAAACAGTTTAGTATCAGCACCACTCTGGATCCGAAATAGGAAAGGGCGCTCATCGAGTTCATCCGTGAGAATCAAGACATCTTTGCATGGAAGCCTTCTGATATGCCAGGTGTACTGAGGGAACTCGCTGAGCACAATCTCAATATTGATCCTAAGTTTAAACCGGTCAAGCAGTTTCTCCGCCGTTTTAATGAAGAAAGGCACAAGGCTATTGGTGAGGAGGTAGCCCGGCTCTTAGCAGCAGGATTTATAATCGAGGTTTTTCATCCGGAGTGGCTGGCTAATCTGGTGTTAGTGCTTAAGAAGAATGGCACTTGGTGAATGTGTGTGGATTACACGGACTTGAATAAAGCTTGTCCAGCTGATCCTTTTGCTCTCCCTCGTATTGATCAGATCATTGATGCTACGGCAGGTTGTGAGCGTTTGAGTTTTTTGGATGCTTATTCCGGTTATCATCAGATCAAGATGGCGGTTAAGGACCAGGAGAAGACAGCCTTCATCACTCCCTTTGGAGCCTTCTGCTATGTGTCTATGCCCTTTGGGCTCAAGAGTGCCCAGGTGACTTACCAGCGATGTGTGCAGAATTGTCTTCATATTCAGATTGGGTGCAATGTTCATGCTTATGTGGATGATATTGTGGTGAAATCTAGGAAAAAGGAGACGTTGATAGATGACCTCAAGGAGACCTTTGACAATCTTCGGGTTTATAAGATGATGCTCAATCTGGACAAGTGCGTTTTCGGTGTTCCGTCAGGCAAGCTCTTGGGTTTTCTAGTATCTAACAGGGGCATTGAGGCTAATCCGGAAAAGATCAAGGCTATTATGTCTCTGGCTAAACCGGTGTGTATCAATGATGTTCAACGGCTAGCGGTTCGTATTGCGGCTCTAAGCCGGTTTATCAGCAGATTGGGAGCGAAGGCGATCCCTCTCCATCAGATGTTAAAGAAGACAGACAATTTTGTCTAGAGTGATGTTGCTAATGCGGCGTTTGAGGGTTTACAGGAGCAGTTGGTTGAACGGCCGGTCCTTGCTGCTCTGGTTGATAAGGAGCCACTGCTGTTATAGGTCGCTGCTAATGCCCTGGCTGTCAGCGTAGCAATTGTGGTGGAGTGCAAGGAGGCTGGGAAGGAATACCCGGTTCAAAGGCCGGTTTATTATATCAGTGAAGTGCTCATTGAGTCAAAACAAAGGTATCCGCATTGGCAGAAGCTGGTGTATGGGGTTTTCATGGCAAGTCGGAAGCTTAAACAGTACTTTCAGGGCCATCCCACCACAGTGGTCAGTTCCGCTCCTTTGGGGGATATAATGCAGAACAGGGAGGCAACTGGCCGAGTTGCTAAATGGGCTATTGAGCTTGGACCACACGGTTTGAAATATGTGCCTCGCACAGCTATCAAGTCTTAGGCTCTTGTGGATTTCATCAATGACTGAACTGAGTTGCAGGCACCGGAAGACAAACCGGACAGCACATACTGGACTATTCACTTTGACGGGTCCAGACAATTGGAGGGCTCGGGGGCTGGAGTTGTCCTTACTTCCCTCCCGAGGTGATAAAATTCGTTATGTTCTTCACTTAATGTTTCCTTGTACTAACAATGCAGCTGAGTACGAGGCCTTACTCCACGGTCTTCGAGTGGCTAAGGAAATGAACTTAAGCCGGGTACGATGCTTTGGAGACTCCGATCTAGTGGCTCAGCAAGTTTCAGGTACTTGGGATTCCAAGGATCCACTCATGGCGGCTTACCAACGAGAAGTGGATGTTGTTGCTGGTTATTTCAAGGGTTATCAGGTTGAGCACATTGATTGGCACAAGAATGAAGCAGCAGATACTTTAAGCCGGGTGGGATCTCAATGTAAACCAGTGCCACCCAATACCTTTCTGGATATCCTGCATAACCCGCCTGTTAAGTTGCCTACAGAGGAGGACTTAGCTATTCTTGATCCGGAGGCACAGTTGGTGGCCGGTTTACATGTAATTCCGGATTGGATGGTTCCGTATTTGGCGTATATGAACCAAGGCAAGTTACCAGAAGATGAAGTTCTAGCCAGACAGATAGTCCGGCAATCAAATTCCATGGTTATTCACAATGGCGAGTTACATCACTACAGTGTCTCAAGCGTGTTCCAGCGCTGTGTTTCTCCTGAAGAGGGCCAAGAGATTTTGCGTGAGATCCATGAAGGAGACTGTGGTCACCACGCCGGTTCAAAATCCTTGGTTGCTAAAGCTTTTCGTCATGGTTTCTATTGGTTGACGGCTCATGCTGATGCTGAGGACCTAGTAAAGCGGTGTGACGCTTGTCAGAAGTTCTCACGACGAGCTCATGTTCCGGCTCAGGAGCTACGAATGATTCCAATTACTTGGCCATTTGCTACTTGGGGGCTTGATATGGTAGGGCCTTTTAAGTGATCCAAGGATAAGAAGACCCACCTGTTGGTGGCGGTTGACAAGTTTACTAAATGGGTTGAAGCGGAGCCCATAAGCAAGTGTGACGCAGCCACGGCGGTTCAATTCATCAAGAAGGTGATCTTTCATTTTGGTTTTCCACACAGCATCATCATAGATAATGGCACGAACCTTTCCAAAGGTGAGATGGAGGATTTTTGTCAACGAGAGCACATCCAGCTTGATGAGTCGTCCGTGGCTCACCCCCAGTCTAATGGTCAAGCTGAGAGAGCTAATCAAGAAGTCTTGAAGGGTATCAAGCCCCGGCTTATGGTTCCTTTGAAACGGACGCCGGGTTGTTGGGTGGAGGAATTACCATCTGTGTTATGGAGCATAAACACCACCCCCAATCGGTCTACGGGTTATACACCTTTCTTCATGGTTTATGGGGCAGAAGCGGTCCTCCCAAGTGATATTCATCATGACTCGCCCCGGGTTGCCAATTATGTTGAAGCGGACAATGAGAAAGCACGTCGAGAAGCACTGAATCTGTTAGATGAAAAGCGGGAGATGGCGTTGGCTCGTTCGGCGGTTTATCAGCAAGACCTGCAGCGTTATCACAGCCGCCGGGTTAAAACAAGAACCTTTCAAGAAGGCGACTTAGTGCTCCGGCTCATCCAGGATCAGATCGATATGCACAAGTTATCCCCGCCTTGGGAAGGGCCCTGTGTGGTCAGCAAGAATCTGCACAACGGATCAACTACCTCATCGACGTTCGAGAGCACAAAGACTCGCGCAAATCGGAGGAGGAGACCCGTCGGTCGTGGAATATAGCTCATCTTCGGCCTTACTACACCTGAGCCATAGGCTCCCATTGTGTACATATTTTGACAATGTATATATTATGATCAATATAATAAACCGGCATCCTTGCTACAAGCAGGGCCTCTGCCGTTCTTCCAATATTTCTTGGTTACAAGGGGGCTTCTGCTTATAAAGCGACATCTTGTTTGTTCATTAAACCGGCTATCATGCCACAACAAAGCTTGGGAGCTTCACACCCAAGGGGCCAAAGAGAGTGTTGTTGCTAAGCACAGCTCAAACATAGGCACCCATTGAGCACAGCTCACAAAGTTACTTGGGGGCTCTTTGTGCAAAGCAACAAAGAGTTTGAAAGGACCCTTGTAATGGGCTATCAAGCCACGGCTTGGAAGCCTGGTGTATTCACCTAAAACCCCGGGTTAACATGCCTTCATCAAGTAAGCCACTCCTGTCCAGGTAATCCTGGTATGACCCGCCGAACGTTTGACAAGTCAATCTTATACAGACCCTGAACTTGTCAAAGTTAAAATGACGATTGGTTAATTGGAGGCCCATCTTAAAAGGCTTTGTCAAATGGTTTAACTCAGTGGCCTGGCAGCCCATGAAAAGCCTCGAATTTGGGCCTGGCATCCCTTGAAAAGCCTTGACTACAAGGTTTTATTTGATTTTGTTTTTGCAAAGTTTTTCTCTCCTTAAATAAGGTTTTGAGTTAAACCGGCGTCTCTTGACCTGGCCTGACTATAAGTCATTTCATCAACCCGGTGTTTCTTAACCCGGCGTCGCTTTTCAACTATCAGTTGTTAGCACATAATCAATTATGAACCGGTGTTTCTTAGCCTGGTCTGGCATTGACTATAAGTCGCCAGAAGGATCGTCCTGTGTTTATCATAACCGGCATGGCTTATTATACACCAGTATAACATGGTGGGAGTTATCAACACTCAAGATTTGGGTTATCACCCTTACTATGCAAGTTATAAACCAACGATGTGGTTTATATCACAGGTATGATATATTTCATATGTTATTGCTTTACAGCTTTGGTTATACAAACTCTGGTTCTGTATTGGATATCATAACCCGTCCAGTGGTAAACCGACAGGGCACATGAAAGTTTTTCAAATACAGAAGGCATGATTTTATGAAAAGTACTAAGGCATATGAGCAAGCATAGCAACAATCACGAAGGATTGCAAAGTGTCATGTAGCAGTGCACAATGGCACAAGATCAAAGTATTTCAACTAGCCTATTACAAGGCACTTGATGCCCACGAGAATAACTGTTTGTTGCATAAACTAAAGTATGCGAAGCTACAACCGGCTGCCAGATTATGACTCATCACCAGGCTGGCGAGAAGTTGATGGATCATCTTGCGCCGGTTCAACCTCCTCCTCCCCACCCAGTGGCTGGAAGTCAATGGTGGCCCAATCAATCCGGGATAAAGCTTGGAAGACAGCTTCATCACTTATAAGATTGGACGGTTCAACGTCAGGGGAATAGGTGTGCTTATAGATTGGCGGGATAAGATTCTACACTTCTTTCACAGCTGCATCAACCTGTTTGTTGTCCGCGTCATAGCTGGACCGATGGACAGACAAGTCAACTTCTTCGGCCAATTGGCTTGCAAGCGAGCGCATCTCCTTGGTCAAGGTTTTGAGGGCCTCATTGTCAAATTCTGACCCGTCTTCTTGTTCGCCAAGATAGCCCTTTGTGATATCTGCCGAGTCAAGATCAGCTATCCAAGCTTTGGCCTGAGTCAATGCTGATAAAGCGCCAGCCCTTGCAACAGATCGTTTTACCTCTTCTATCTGGGCCGGGGTCATAGAAAACTTGGCCAGTGTATCTTTGAGTAACGTTGGTGGCGGTTTGTTGTATGAGGCTGCGCAGATGACTCGTTGAGCGTCAGTATACAGTTGTTCTATCAAAGTATAAGCTGCCTTCAACTTTTTACGCATATCAGAGCCCATATGAGCAACACGGCTACCTGCAACGGTTTAAAAGATTGCTGGTAAACCGGCAGTGTCGAAAATGTTTACTAGAGAGCTGAAGAAGAGTACTTACCAAATACAGCAGAAGTCATCGCATTGATTTGCTGCTTTAAGCCATTTAGCTCTTCTGCTACCGGTTTAAGTGCCGCTTCAGCATCTTCTGCCTGTTTCAGCAACGCGGCTTTCTCAGTCTCCCAGCCTGCATGCTCGTTCTTGAAGCCATCCTTCAATTGCTCCATGGCTGTTAAAGCGACTTTCAGTTCATCCTTTGCCTTGGATGCTTCGGTTTGCTGGGACTTGATGTTTTCTTGAAGATGGGCAATTTGGGAATTTTTGCTGGTTAACTCAGCCTGCAGCACACAGGACAAGTAAATTGGCAATATTTTCTCAAAGTCCCAAGCACACAACAAAGTTACACACTTGGCACTTGGGGGCTAATGTAGATTGCTTTTTCATAGTTATTATTTGAAGTCCCAAGGCTCAATACAAGTATTCATCTTGGCACTTGGGGGCTAATGCCTAATTGATCGGACTAACCAGATGTGAAGGAATTGAGCAAAAGTTAAGTTTTACAAAGACCCGGATCATCTCGGGAAGATAAACCGGCCCTTGGGGGCTACACAGTTGAAGCTTTTCTTTTCAAAGTCTCGGTTCATCTTGAAGAGATAAACCGGCCCTTGGGGGCTACACTGGAGTTGATATAAAGCGAAAGGAAGGAATATTTACGAAACAAGAATTACCTCATAGCGCTCTTTCATCAAATTGACCAAACCGGCCTCATAATCACGGCTTGTGTATAGGTGGTTTAGAAATCCGGAATGGAGCTCCTGAGCATTGAGGTTAACGCAGCTGGATAAGTCTGTTTTCCACTTTCCCTTCCGCATAGCAGCAAATTCTTCCTTGGCACTATGTTTGGATAAGGCGACCGGGTTGGCAAGGAGAATGTGACCAGTACCAGTAATAACAACATCATCATCGCCACCTTTGGACGGGCTTGGCGGATTGTCAGTATTCTTGGCTGGGCTTGGCAGATCTTCATCCTTGGCTAGGCTTTGCGGATCAGCATGAGGGCTAGCCGGTTTAACCTCTGGCGGATCAACATAAGTGTCCTGACTTTGTGGCACAGGGTCATCCAGAGCAATATCAGCATTCTGATCATCAGCTTCTGAAGTCCTTTTCGATTCAGTAGTAATCGGTTATCGTTAGTTGGAATAGTCAGTTTAGCCTTCTTGCTAAGTCTGGCTTTGGCACTGAAAAGAATAAGAGTACAACGATCAGTACAGTAAACCGGCGCAACACATACACATAAATCTATTATGCTTACCCAAGAACAGTCTTGAGTGGAGGCATCTGTGTGGTTGATGAATCGCTAGAGGATGAATTTGAAGTTCCCTGATCATTCGAATCAGATGGATTAAGAGGGTATGGGAAGCAACCCGCCAAGGGGTAAGATTTATTAGAAGAACAAGAGACCTCTGGACGGCATTTCCGAACCGGTGTGTCTGGTAAACCGGAGGAAGTAACCTGATGGCCACTATGCCGGGTTGTGCGACGAGCTTCATGTTGCTGTGTCTTCAAAGAAAAGTGTGGATCCAAATGAGCAAGGGGATGTGAATGTTTTACTTTCCGGGCTGCATGGCGAAGTTTTTGTATCGGCACATGATCTGAATCAGAGGAAAGGGAGATTACCTCTACGTGGTCAGCGCGGCTGGCTTCCGCGTCATCCTGATAATGATCATTGTCAATAAGGTGCATGAAAAATGAACCAAGGGAGTCAAGTTCTACCTCTGGTTCCGAATCATCAACATCTTTGGGCGGGTCAGAGGATTCGGTGGTTCTCTTCTTTGCTGGCCTCTTTGTAACTTTGGACTTGTTACGAGTCACTCTCGCCGGTTTGTCTTGCAGTTTTGCCGGTTTGTCCTGAGATTTATTTTTCCAGAATGGATCTTTGTCCTACAAGGATAAACAGAAGGCTATCAGAATGTGTTAAAAGAAGGACGAATTAAAAACAGAAGGATAAAACTCTTATAGCTGGCGGTTTCTTGGAGGCATAGAAGGGACGCAGCCCAATCTTGCTGCACTTAGATATCGGTTCATCTAGCATCTTTTTTACAGACTCAGTGACCTTGTCGTCAGTCATCTGTATTTCAGTGTGCCGTTGAGGATCCTTGGCATCCCTAGTATATTCGTGCATTAATCTGGTGCGACGGCTTAAGGGCAAGATACCCCATGAAACCCAGCAACAAACAAGGTCAATACCGGTTAAACCGTTTGCCATAAAAGCCCGGAGCTTAGCAAGCTGTGGGGCATACTTTGATCGTTCTCTGGCAGTAAGCCATTGAGGCAGTGGATGTTCATTGCTAAGCCGATGAGCACGATAACCCGGCAGAGGATTTTCGTCTTCAGGAGCAATGTTCCGGCAATAGAACCATGTCTGATTCCAATCCTTAGGATGGCTGTGATGTTTGGCATGAGGAAAATTGACTTCTTTCCTTTTTTGAATCGATACCCCACCAAGCTCTGTATTGGGGCCGTCAGTGAACTCAGTACATCGGTTCAAGTGGAAGAAGTCTCTGAAAAGTTCAACATTCGGTTCTTCTTGCAGATAAACTTCGCAGGATACTTGGAAATTGCAAATGTTGGACACGGAGTTTGGTCCAATGTCTTGAGGATGGAGTTGGAAATCGGCAAGTACATCGCAGAAAATTTTTGATCCTGGAGGGCTAAACCCTCGGTCCAGATGTTGCATAAACACAACCACTTCTCCATCTTGAGGTTTAGGAGGATTCTCAATACCATGGACTCTCCAATGAATGACCTCCTTCTTGGCTAAAGCGACAGTCAGAACATACCCGGTAAGTTGCTCTTCTTTGATCCGGGAGGGAACCCAATTGCAAGAAGAGAACTGTTTGGCCATTTTTGATGACAAACTGTAAAGGAAGTTCAAATGACACTTCACTGTTCAAGATTGATGTGCATAAACCGTTGTTAAAACTGGGGGATTTAATCAAAGCATGTATGCATGTTAAACCGGATACTGGTGCTCAAGTCAAGATGGCGGTTTACGTGAGGGCTAATGGTACCTGGCGGATTATCATTTTCTAAAAGTTAAACCGCCTATAGTGGAAGAAATATATCCGAAATTTACTAAGTGCTGCAGAAACAGGTTTCAGAAGATGGTGTTATAATTTTGGATCTACCGCGGTTCCGTAAAGAAAAATTTCTGAACCCTAAAATGGCGACAGCAGAACAGCAAAGGTCCAGATGAGATCTATCCAGGAACGAAGAGATACTGTGGCGAGAGAGACTAAAGCTACAACTTCGGCCGCAAAAAGAAGATGTCGGGTTTGTCTAGATTCTATGAGACAGTAAGGGAAAACGTACGAGCACCGATGAGCGCTAATGAAACATCGAAGAACCATGGAACCCTAATGCAGATCTGATAGTTGGGAAGATGAGTACTTACCAAGGCTGCGGGGCAGCGGAGGAGCATCGCGGTGTTTCTGGTCAAGAACAGGTTGATGCAGCGGCCTTGTTGGTGCAGATGCAAAGGTCGACGGCGATGGCGATGCTCGAGCTCTTCGGGGTCACGAGGAAGAAGAAGATGTGAAGAGGCAAGGGGGAGAATGGAAAGGACCCCCGGTCTTATTTATAAAGGCAAAGGGATAAGTGACAGACGTGAAAATCGAGGAGCCTAAAAAGGGAATATAGGGCACAACTGTTGCCTCAATCTTCAGAGGTCAATTAATAAAATAAGAATATATATGACATTTTTATGTAGATGACGTCACGGCAGTTTACGACGATTGCAGAAGATGATGTCATGGCGGTTTACAAGATCAACATGAAAATGTTCAAATCAGAATTTCTCTAAGTTGAAGATTGACATGAATAGGTTCAAACCAATCTAGGGCCTAATGTTGGGGATATGACTATTGAGTTAAACCACCTAGGAGGGGCTAGATTACACTCACAAGGAGTCCTACATAAAGAACCCATGAAGACGAAGTACATGGCGCTTTAACTATGGAAGCTTAGAGGCCCAGAGCCCAATGGCGGATTAGGGCCCATAATAGTAAACTGCCATACATGTATAACTTGTATTGTAAGTTAAGGAAAGGAAGAAACCGAGCCGGACACTTGTATGAGCCGGCCTCGGGATTCTGTAGACCGGCCGGGCGTCAACCTGTGTATATATAGGGACGACCCGGTGGCGGTTCAGGAACAAGAAACAACAGCTCGAGAGATAGGTAAAGCAGATTTGCTCCCTGCTCATCGAGATCAATCAATCCCACAACAACTGGATCGTAGGCTTTGACCTTCACCGCAAGGGGCTGAACCAGTATAAACTCCCCGTGTCCTTTGTTCCGGTTTAACCCCTGCAAGCTAATCTCGTTGCGATGGCTCTACAACTAAGTCCTTTCGTTAGGACATCTGACGTGATAATTCCACGACATGTAGTGAGTACTATTTTTTAGTACTTGATTTGTGTTTGTGAACCCTGTATTGTTTATTAGTACTACCGCTTTTGGTGTGTGGTCAGTCCTGAGAACAGTCTATGTTAATGTCTGTCCACTCAATTCAGTCTGTATATTTTGAAGTATCCAGATCATCTTTTTTGTGAGGATGGTTTATCAATTATCCAATATCTGTATGCATTGCAGGGTTTATCAAACCCACCAGGATTTCCAGTCCCATGGATGTTCGGTCCATACGATTTGTCACGACCTTTGGATTGTGCTGCTTGTGGGAGTAGGCGGGGCCCAAGCATGCCACCCGTAGTTGGATGATCAATCTTCTGTTTAGTACTTCAACATTGTGATTTCCTCGTAAGGATTCACTCGTGTCACATCAAGTAAATCTTATTGATTTACTGTCTAAATCTTATTGATTTAATGTCATATTTTCTTTCTTTTCCTGCAATTTTACAATGCAGGTTTTGCCATGTGACATTCATAACAGAATAAACCGTTTGGTTTGCTCTCGATGGCTATTTTTGCAGGTTTCACTTCTTATGTCGTGTCAGTAACGAAGGCACTGTCCATCACTTATATTAATGCAAAAAATTGGATCAGTCTGTTGTCTGAGTACAAGCTGAATCCCTATGATGAACTGCAGTTTGGTTTAACAAAAATGCCACAATTAGTCCTTCTCGCGTTTAAAAGAAATGAAGAAAAAAACTGGATCACGGTCACGGATCCTAGTCAAGTTAGAAAGCTAATCATAGCAGACCAGACACGATCATCGTTGTCTCGCACATCGGTACCACCTTCAGCAACGGATCAAGCACCGGCAGTTGCTCTAGCATTGACAGCGGCAGCAGCTCAGTCTGATCCAGCAGAGGATTGGGCATCGATCGTGTCAGTGGATCAGGCTGATCTACCGGAGGATCCGGCAACGACACCGGCACCAGCTCTACAAGGAGCACCATCTCCGCCAGCAGTGGCGGCTTCGGCACCTGCACCAACACTTGCACTTGCATCTGCTCCGGCCCGTGCAGCAGCAACCGAACGAGTAGTTGCGCCAGCAACAGACTAGGCTGCAGTTCACACTTCATATACCAAAGTCCTTACAAAAACCGACATGTCCACCTTCTTGGTAAGCATTGGCCGCCCAAGTGCTTCGTTCTTTTTTCTTTCCATGTTGTTTCACATGATAAACTATGTTGATCTAACTGTTTGGGTATGTCCTCATGTTTGCAAACAGAGAATTCCTAGAGCAACGAGGGAGTCGTTCAACAATCCAGGCGATCGCGGCCAAGTTTCTCTTACCATGCACAGCCTTGGTGTGAATGAACCTGCTCAACATACTGTAAGTACAAAGGATGGTCACATGATGATTGATGCTAAAGGATGGTCAAGGTTCAAATCTAAATCATATCTTGCGGTTGGGGATGATGTCAAAATCGAACTTTCTCGGAAAGGAGAGCTGGTCCAAATCAACTTCGAAATTCTTTAGTAGCAGCACGCAATTGCCGAACTGATCTATCCTCTGAGAGATTTTGATGTAATAATCTGGCATGGTGAAACAAGTGTCTTGTGTGTATAAGTAGTACGGCAGTATTATTTATCACATGGTATATCGTTGATAGAATTGCAACTCTCATTGCTGGTTAGGAACTGTCTTCGATTTCATTCCAATAGCTACCATGCTTTATTCAATTTTGTGTATTCGCCTTGCGACAGCATCTAAAACCAGCGCCGTACCGATCACTTGCAATATGAAAAGCGCTGAGGTAGAACACATGGGCCCCCAAACATGCAGGGTGGGCCTGCGGCCCAAAGTCCAGAACAGTGAGTCTGTCTGAGTATTATATTCTCAGCTGAACCCCCATAATGCCTGTGTGTTGCACGTAACATCAAGATGCATTTGTATGAGTATTTTATCTTGTGAGAGAAAAGGATGAACGAGGGAAGGCCTTATTTGCAAATGTGGAGAGGTGTGTGGGTACCTTTTTTGGAAAATTGCCATGGTTTCCTTCCTATCCGTCAGATATAAATCGGACGGCCTATATTGCAGGATGGCAGGCACACCATCATCACCAACTCGTCTATACTGTGATAAAAACAACTCTATTTTTTATAATTATATATGTTATATATATTCCCCTTGATTTTTAATAAAGTTGTGATATAAAACATTTGTATATTTCTTTACAGAGGGAGTATCTCTCTGTCAAAAATATATTTATGTATAACTAGTTACTCCTGTCTTTCTACTTCCTTTCGCTGATATGTGGGGCATCTGGCAACGGGGTCCATGTGCCATATGCACAAATTAGAGTGCACAACTGCATGGTAGACACACCGGTCGTAGCGCCGCAGTAATGCCCAATGAGCCATCAAATCACCCCCCCCCCCCTTCCAGCTTTAGCAGTAAGACGAAGCGGCAATATTTCACTAGGCATGAATCCCCTTCTCCCTCGTTTGCTTGTTCAGAGAAAAAGCCCTCTCGGCGATTGCATAGGGTTTTCTCATGGAGAACCAGGTACGAATTCTTCATCCATCCCCGATAAATCCAAGTCCCTTAGTCGCAGGTAATCCTAGGATGGCAGTCGACGTCATTGATGCATTTTTCTTCCTTCTGAATCTAGTGTGTTTCATTTGCAGTGCCCAAAGTGCGAGGACCCTACAGGTTTTTGCGCCCTCGGCGAGACGCCACACTTGTTCCTTCTCATCCTAACACGGGATTTTAAAACATGCACAGTATGTTCCTAGAATCCTCTTTTCTATCTGGGAGGGTGGGTTTTTTTTGAACATGTTGTCGACTAATTTGGAAATTTGGATTGCTATATTTGGATAAAAGGCACTACTAGTACGATGGTCAACACTAACATGAAGGGGGAAGTTATTTCAAGATTTGGATAGGGAATACATTGTGTTCTCATATTATTTTTCCTGCAGTGCATTATTTGCTCTGCTAGAACACATGTACTCAAGATGCTCGGCCTTGCCATGACTGAATACACCAGTTTAATGGTCACAGTGAAGACAAGCCATGGATATAAGTTCTGAGTTGGGTTCATGAACCAACAAGATCGCTGCCCTTTTTTGTCCGAACTTGGGTAAACTTTCTCAAGTGTTACGGACTGAAAGTTGGCGCCCAAATGTTGATGGAAATAGCAGAACCTTGTCTCATCTTCACTGCGATCTTCCACCCCGACGTCGTTCCAATTGTTCATCCATGTTAGTTTTGTATCTGATTCTTGCTTGTTGCCTCGATTACTTCTTAATCCACCTATTATGTCTAACTAATCACAATTTAACTTTAGAAGTAGCAACGAATCTCTCACGAAGATGCTACTTCTAACTAATATTTTCTTATAGTTGGTGGCACGTGTAGGTTTTTTCAGAGTTAAGCAGGCTGCTAGTTTGTTATTCTGTAATAACTCGGCTGTTACTGATGGCACTAAAGTTGACTGGGACGACATCCACAAGTTCCTACACTTTATTGATCGTCTTGAGGTCCTTGTGGGGTGTTTCAATGGTGGAAGGCCACATGGGATATGTGTGCCACTGATGCACTCGTTGAACAGGTCCAACTGTGTCGAGAAACTTATGGTACGAGTTGTTTTCTGTTATATATGTTGTGCATAAACTATGGCTTATACACAGTTTTACAGCTGTGATCTTCTTGAAACAGAAACTGCCCAGTTCTATTGTTCCTATACAGATGCATGACCATGGTCGGGCCAGACTTGCGCTTGGTCACAACATGATGTTTATGTCGACCTACTCCATTCCCCTTGGAGGTGAAAAGATACTTATTCATGGGTGGTGTCAAATAATGAAGGCCCTTCCATCTTGGAGAATAGGACAGAAGATTATGTTCATGCTTTTCCATGGCTCTAAAGCGAATATCCTGTTTATTGACCACATTGCAAGATGAAGCCGCTTTCAGAAGGTTGTGGATGTGTGGGGTGGCGCCTGGGCCTTGTCCTAGGGCTTGGCGGCCTCACCCTTGGTTAACTGTAGGCAAACTAGCACTGTTCGAGGCATGCTTTGTACGGTTGAACCTGTATAAGTACTCATACTGCTTTCAGCTTTGGTTGTTAAGTGCCCTGCTGGTTTCAGTTAAGGTTGTTACGTACTACTGCTGCTTTTACAGCCTATCGTGTTTCTTCAGTCCTGTCTTCCTCCAGCCGCCAAAACCAAACCAGTGCCGGCTTCCACCTCCCACGGCTGGTTGCGCCTCAGCGCACGCATCGCCGCCCCACCGTCTCCTAAATCGTTAACGCCGACGTCCGAGGCCTCGCCGTCGTCCTCCACGCGCTTTGGTGCGCTCGCCGCGGCGCCGCCCTCTCGCATTGTCAACATGGTCAACAAACAATAGGAATCGGCAGAAGTACGTAGAGAGATGACAGTAGGGGCCCACCATGTCAGTGTATGGAAAAAATAAAATGCTTCCTCCTAGTATTTTCCTGACATCTGGGACCCACGACATTGTCAGCGTATATAGTCAATAGACAAGAGAACATCACAAGATCGGCTGACACCTGGGACGTAGCTACTCGAGCAGTATTTTTTTTGTTATTGTTGAGATGGAGTAGGGTTTGAACTGGGTTGTGGCTCGTCTAGCCCAGGCTTATATTTTATGTTCACCAAGCGACCAGCCCAGCTATTTTTTCTTTGTGAAAATGAGCCCAGTTTATTTTTTCTGAAGAATACCCAATCTAGGCCTACTTATTTTTCTACGCCCTGATGGGCTGCAACTCTTTCAAGACGCCTGCAAATCTTCAAAGTAATATGAAATGGGTTGTAAATATAAAAACAGATGACAAATCGGCAATTACTTTATAATTTCTGAATTTTTTCACATTTTTAGATTCCTATTTCACTGGGAATTAACCTAATTCAAATATATCTTCAAAGTACTTTAAATCTGGCTCGACATTTCGGTATTAAAAATAGTTTGGAACCCATAGAAATATGTGAAATTGGCCCTGGCCAACCAAAAAACGGACTGCAATAATTTGCATAAGAAGTTGCAACGAGCTATATATAAACTATTTAAAAAGAGGGAATGGTCTGACTTGTGGGCCTGTTAAGTTGATGTGTATGCAAGATTTTTTTAGTTATTATATATGTCAACAAATGATTCTAGCAGACATAACCGTTGGATGTCAATCCAATGGCCGTCGTGTTTCTTCAATCTCTGATCGTCTTGCTCCAGCCGCCAAAGCAGCGCCGGCGGGACCGCCTGCTCCCGCCTCCTGTGGCTAGTTGTGCTGCCACGCCGGCCTCACCGCCCCCTACTACTCCCACCACTGGCCAGGGCATCCCTCTACTCACCCACACCTCCTGTTATTCTGTGGAGACGGTAGCCTCACACCGCAGCCGAACCAGTGAACCCTCGTACTCCTCTTCGCGCGGGCTTCCACTGTCGCATCTTCCCCGGCTCCGCGTCATCCCCTTCCTAGGCCTCGCCGTCGTCCACCGCCCTGGTGCTCTCATCACGGCGTGGTCAATCTGGTCAACGACCGACTTCCATCGGAAGAGTACTATACATGGAGAGGCTGACAGCTGGGTCCATGGCAGCAGCAAGGAAGTGCCTCCTTATTACGCGGAAAATAATTATTCCTCCACCTGACAGCAGGGACCTACCGGACGGGCCATCGTATTTCGCGAAAAAAAACATTTCCCCCTGACTACTGGGACCCACTAGGCGGGCCACCGTATTTCACGAAAAAACATTCCCCCCGCTGTCAGCTCGGACCCACCAGAAGTGCCTCCTTATTGCGCACAAAAAAATGAATACTCCCCGTGCTAGCTGGGACCCACCTTGGTGGGAGGCTGACTTGTGGGCCTACTAAGTTGACTGGGATGGAGGCCTTTGTCAACTTAGTCAATATGAATGATTCTAGCTCCAGTGACCGTACGATGTCCATCCAACAGCCGTAGTGCTTCTTCAACCTCTGGTCTTCTTGATCCAGCCGCCCAAAACAGCGCCGGTCGTGCCGCATGCTCCTGCCTCCCGTGGCCGGCCATGCTACCACGGAGGCCTCACCGCCCCCTACTATTCTCACCGCTGGCCAGGCCCTGCGGTGACGGCAGCCTCACACCGCAACCGAACCAGTGAACCCTCGTACTCCTCTCCACGCGGGCTTCCACTGTCGCATCTTCCCCGGCTCCGCGTCGTCCCCTTCCTAGGCCTCGTTGTTGTCCAACGCCCTGGTGCTCTCGACGTGGCGTGGTCAACATGGTCAAGGAATGACTTCCATTGGACGTGGACTATACATAGAGAGGCTGACAGCTGGGTCCACAGCCGCGGCAAGGAAGTGCCTCCTTATTAGGTGGAAAATAATGATTCCTCCACCTGACAGTAGGGACCCATCGGACGGGCCACTGTATTTCGTGAAAAAAACGTTTCCCCCTGACTGTTGGGACCCACCAGCTACATCTTCGCACACAAGGAATGCGCCCGGGCAAAAAAATTGATTCTCCCCCCTGACTGCTGGGACCCACCAGCTACATCTTCGCACGCAAGGAAGTGCATCTGAGCAAAAAAATGATTCGCCCCCCTGACTGCTCGGACCCACCAGCTACATCTTCGCACGCAAGGAAGTGCGTCCGGGCAAAAAAAATTGATTCACCCCCCTGACTGCAGGGACCCACCATCTACATCTTCGCACACAAGTGCCTGACAGTCGGTACCCACCTGGTCGAAGCGTACGTAGCATTGTCATTCTTGTCACAAACGTGTACGTACATACTGGTGGATGTAGAGGCACGCACGTGTCGTAGTAGAGGCGCGCACGTAGCATGTACATGTACGTACATCAGCCAGTGTGCAAGAAAGGAAATACGGCCACGTATGTACATACAGGCGGGGTCTCGAACGCCTACTTGCGCATACGTACAGCCAGGGCTCGTGTACATGGCTGGGTCGGAACAGAGAAACAACATCGTCGTCGTGTTCATGGGGAGCCAACCGGCTGGGTTGGAACGGAATGCATCGTCGTGTTCATCGGAAGGGCTTGGACGGAACGGGCGATGGAAACAAGGCCTGGCGTACCGTAGAATGGAGGAAACGTCCTTGTGTTCGATCGGCCACGTTCGAAACGGGATCCTGTTCATTTGGAGGGGTCTGGTGTACCGCAAAACGGAGGAAACAGACTTGTGTTGGACCTCCTATGGTTGAAACGGGGTCCTGTTGATCGGGAGGGGTGTGGCGTACCGCAAAACGGACGAAACAGACTTGTGTTGGAGCGCTACGGTGGAAACAGGGTCCTATTCATCGGGAGGAGTGTGGCGTACCGCAAAACGGGACTCCATGGGATACTATTCATCTCCACCGTCGACCTTCTCCAGCCTCCACGGGCTACTGTTCATCCACCGTCGACCTCCTCCAGCCTCCACGTGTGACTGTTCATCCACGGGCTCATGTTCATCCAGCCTCCACCGCGCGCTACTCCACCGGCTACTGTTCAACCACCCCTCTCCACGGGCTCCTATTCAACCACCCCTCCACGGGCTACTGTTCATCCACCCCTCAACCATCTACTGTTCATCCAGCCCTCCATGGGGTCGTCCTGTTCATCCAGCCCTCCACGGGGTCGTCCTGTTCATCCAGCCCTCCACGGGGTCGTCCTGTTCATCCAGCCCTCCACGGGGTCCTGTTCATCCAGCCCCAACCAGCTTGATCAGTCGGGGTCCTGTCCATCCAGAGGCAACGCCACAGGGTCATGTTCATCCACCCCACCGCTCACTGTTCATCCAACCCCCCCCCCCCCCCGCAATGCTCACTGTTCATCCAGAGGCAGCATTGATCGCCTTCAGTTAGCAGCAGTAGCGAAGGAATCGCTCGATTGGGTTCAGTTAACAGCCATCGATCGATCGCTCGGGTTCAGTAACGCGTAGCTTGCAGTGCAATCGCTCGGGTTTAGTTAGAGCCCAATGCCTCGGTAGGGTTCAGTTAGAGCCCAATGCCTCGCACACACGCGTATGTGTACGAGAGAAACGCGCATCGCTCGGCCCCCGACCACCCACCGTAACCGGGAACTCGCCGAAATTTTCCTCGCCCTCGCTTCTACCACGGTTTTTTCTGTCATGAACGGCCCAAAGAATGTCATGCAGCTGCGTCTCCGGCCCGCCCAGGACGAAAAGCTCATTTTCGGTCATGATTTTTTGTCATAGAAGTAGGAGCCCACCACATCTATGATGATACCGGGTTTTGTCACAATTATCGTCATAGAAGTGTCATAAGTATGACAGAAAAAAATTTCGTTCGGCCCAAAATTTTACGGATGTGTCTTTTTTTGTAGTGAATACAATGGTAAATTATATAGGTGCACTAGTTCAGCAAAGAGATGGTGATAAAAGTGCAATATGTATGGTAGATATAGGTTTTTGTAATATGAAAATATAAAAACAACAAGGTAACAAGTGGTAAAAGTGAGTGAAAACAGTATTGCAATGCTTCAAAACAAGGCATAGGGTTCATACTTTCACTAGTGCAAGTTCTCTCAACAATGATGACATAATTAGATCATATAACAATCCCTCAATGTTCAACAAAGGGTCACTCCAAAATCACTAATAGCGGAGAACAAACAAAGAGATTATTGTAGGGTACAAAACCACCTCAAAGTTATTCTTTCTGATCAATCCATTGGGCTATTCCTATAAGTGTCACAAACAACCCTAGAGTTCGTAGTTAAAACCTTAAGACACACATCAACCAAAACCCTAATGTCGCCTAGATACTCCAATGTCACCTCAAGTATCCACGGGTTTGATTATACGATATGCATCACACAATCTTAGATTCATCTATTCAAACCAACACAAAGAAGTTCAAAGAGTGCCCCAAAGTTTCTACCAGAGAGTCAAGATGAAAACGCGTGCCAACCCCTATGCATAGATTCCCAAGGTCACGGAACCCGCAAGTTGATCACCAAAACATACATCAAGTGAAGCAATAGAGTACCCCATTGTCACCAAGGGTATCCCACACAAGATATACATCAAATGTTCTCAAATCCTTAAAGACTCAATCCAATAAGATAACTTCAAAGGGAAAACTCAATCCATTATAAGAAGATAGAGGGGGAGAAACATCATATGGTCCAACTACAATAGCAAAGCTCGCGGTACATCAAGATCGTGCCAAATCAAGAACACGAGAGAGTGAGAGAGAGAGAGATCAAACGCATAGCTATTGGTACATACCCTCGGCCCCGATGGTGAACTACTCCCTCCTCATCATGGAGAGCGCTAGGATGATGAAGATGGCCATCGGTGATGATTCCCTCTCCAGCAGGGTGTTGAAACAGGGTCCCGATTGGTTTTTGGTGGCAATAGAGGCTTGCGGTGGCGGAACTGCCGATCTAGGTTATGTTCTGGAGGTTTGGCGATTTATAGGAGAGGTTGGCGTCGAGAACAAGTCAGGGGGGCCCCACAGGGAGTCCACGAGGCAGGGGGCGAGCCCTAGGAGGGGCCGCGCCCTCCACCCTCGTGGGGCCCACAGGACTCCCCTACGGTAACTCTTCATTCCAGTATTTTTTATATTTTCTAGAAAAAATCTAGCGCATTCTGAGAACTTTTATTTCTGCACAAAAACAACACCATGATAGTTCTGCTGAAAACAGCGTTAGTCCGGGTTAGTTCTGACCAAATCATACCAAAATCATGTAAAAATATTATAAACATGGCATGAATACATCAAAAACTATAGATACGTTAGAGACGTATCAAAGACCACGACCATGAGGAGGGCACCCACAAAGGTTCTTCCAAGGTGAAACAGCCCATCTATGATATCAGAGAGTGCACCATGGGTCTATGCTCTTCCAACTAGAAGATCTTGTTCATGAAATGTGAAGCAACATCCTATCAGCAAATCTTACCTTTTCTAGCTTGCCAACCCGTACCCTTTGTTGTAGTAGCATTTGTCGTGCGGTGCTATAACTGTGTCGTGTTTAATTATTTAAGATATGCAAAAATGTATTATTCAATAGGGCTATGTTATGTTTAAGTATGAATTGTCCACTTCAGTTTCACGAATGGCAATATTTGGTTGTTTATAGTGAGTAGATGCCTTTTTTATCTGTGTTTGGTTGTTAGGTTGGTCGCAGTGAGCATTTTTCCAGTTATCGAGCCGATGCCTTGTTTATTTGTATTTGGTTCTTAGTTTGGTTGCAGTGAGCATTTGTCCAGTTATCAAGCAGATGCCTTGTTTATCTGTATTTGGTTGTTAGGTTGCTTTTTTAGCATTTGTACAGTTTTCAAGTAGATGCCTTGTTTATCTGTATTTGCTTGTTAGGTTGTGAGCATTTGTCCAGTTTTCAAGCATATGCCATGTTTATCTGTATTTGCTTATTAGTTACAGTGGGACTCTGTCCAGTTTTCAATGGCTATATTTGGTTGTTATACCGATTGTTTGTGCCTTGTTTATTTCACTCATTCACAATGTGTTGTTCATTATGTCCAAGTCAGAATTGTGCCGCTCGACTGCATCAATACCAGTTTGAATGACTATATTTGGTTCCAATTATGCCTGGTGTAGTTAACACATGCCCTTTATTTCAGTTATTTACCCATTTATCCAGTGTGATGTTTAAGCTTTACCTACGTTCTATTCATTTTCAACAATACCATTTTGAATTGCAATATTTGATGGCTGTTAGGCCTGCTGTCGGAAACATTGTCTTCCATTTAATATATGCTTTAACAACATGTTGAAACCAACACATTCAAGCTATCATTTGGAGATGATGTTGTTTACCTTTGCTATATTTGTTTGATGTTAAGGTTGTTGTACTTATCATGCCTTTCCACAACTTATGCAGGACAACAACGGGAGTGGCCACCATCTTCCGTCGAGGTCAACTTCATCCCTCGGCTTGTACTCCCCCCGTCGTTCCATAATGTAGTGCATATAGATCCAGGCCTGGACACTTGTTAGCTTCAAATATTGACTTGTTGCTTGTAGGTACATATGCCCTTGGCAAGGATCCACGCATCGACCCTTCTTGTGTATGGGGCAATGAGATATTCATGAACAAGCATCAAGTGAGGAAACTGATAAGGATTATTAGCAAAAAGATACGAAACCGAATGTTTTCTTCCATCTAGAAACAAGAATAAAACTATGTTGTGGGTATGAAGAGGATAACTTTGCATGATATCAGAGAACCAAAATGTAAAAATAGGTGCTATTAACATAATGTTAGAATATATTAATATATTTTTTAAATAGCGAGTGTGGAAGAATGATGGGTCGGTGTGCGGAATTATCCTAGGCAATTGTTAACAAGATCGGTAGTCGTCATCGCAATTTCATACGAGGCGGAGACATAAGCTAACATACTTTCTCTTCTTGGATCATATGAACTTATGATTGGAACTCTAGCAAGCATCCGCAACTACCAAAGATCATTAATGTAAAACCCAACCATAGCATTAAAGTATCAAGTCCCCTTTACCCCATACACAACAACCCCCTTACTCGGGTTTATGCTTCTGTCACTCAGGCAACCCACTACAAGCGAATCATGAACGTATTGCAACACCCTACAACGGTAATCCTTCATGTGTGCGTAGCACGGAAGGCACCATAGGACAACACCAAAATAAAACATACAACTCAAACCAATCTAGATCATCAATCAACCCAAAAGACAAAGGAAATCTACTCAAAACATCATAGGATAGCAACACATCATTGGATCATAACATGTGGCATAAAGCACCATGTTCAAGTAGGGGATTACAGCAGGGTGCGGGAGAGTGTATCGTGTAAGAGAGATGAGGATGGTGATGAAGATGGTGATGTTGATGAAGACGATCACCACGGTGATGGTTCCCCCAGCGGCACTCCGGCGCCACCGAGAGAAAGGGGGAGAGAGTCTCCCCCTTATGCTTCCTCCTCCATGGCCTCCCCCCTAGATGGGGAGAGGTTCTCCCTCTGGTCCTTGGCCTCCATGGTGATGATGGCCCCCTCCGGGATCCTCCTCCATGGCCTCCGGTGATGATGGTTGATACGTCTCCAACATATCTATAATTTATTAAGTATTCATGCCATGTTTACAATAGTTTTATATGATTTTGGTATGATTTGATTAGAACTAACCCGGACTGACGCTATTTTCAGCAGAACTACCGTGGTGTTGTTTTTGTGCAGAAATAAAAGTTCTCGGAATGCACTGAAAATCAACAGAGATTTTTTTGGAAAATATAAAAAATACTGGAACAAAAATCTATCGGAGGGGAGTCCCGAGGGCACCACGAGGGTGGAGGGCGCCCTCCCCCCCAGGGCGCTCCCCCCTGCATCGTGGACTCCCCGTGGGCCCCTTGACGTGAAATCAACGCCAACTCCTATAAATCAAGAAAACCCCAGAACAGAAGAGAGATCGGAAGTTCCGCCACCGCAAGCCTCTGTAGCCACGAGAAATCAATCTAGGCCCTCTCTGGCACCCTGCCGGAGGGGGCCATCATCATCGGAGGCCATGGGGAAGGATCTCGGAGGGGCCATCATCGCCATGAAGGATAAGATCCAGAGGGAGAACCTCTCCCCATCTAGGGGGGAGGCCATGGAAGAGGAAACACAAGGGGGAGAACCTCTTCTCCTCTCTCTCGGTGGCGCTGGAGTGCCATCGGGAGGGGAATCATCGCCGCGGTGATTGTCTTCATCAACATCACCATCCTCATCTCTTTTACGCGGCCCACTCTCGCGCATCCCGCTGTAATCCCTACTTGAACATGGTGCTTTATACCACATATTATGATCCAATGATGTGTTGCCATCTTATGATGTTTTGAGTAGATATCCTTTGTCTTTGGGTTGATTGACGATCTAGATTGGTATGAGTTGTATGTTTTATTTTGGTGTTGTCCTATTGTGCCCTCTGTGTCGCGCAAGCGTGAGGGATTACCGTTGTAGGGTGTTGCAATACATTCATGATTCCCTTATAGTGGGTTGCTTGAGTGACAAAAGCATAAACCCTAGTAAGGGGGTTGTTGCGTATGGGATAAAGAGGACTTGATATGTTAATGCTACTGTTGGGTTTTACCTTAATGATCTTTAGTAGTTGTGGATGCTTGCTAGAGTTCCAATCATAAGTGCATATGATCCAAGAAGAGGAAGTATGTTAGCTTATGCCTCTCCCTCATATGAAATTACAATAGTGATTACCGGTCTTGTTAACAATTGCCTAGGACAATTCCGCACACCGACTCATCATTATTTTACAGTCGCTATTTATAATAATTAAGTAATATATTCTAACTCTATGATAACAGCACCTACTTTTATATTTTAGATCTTTGATATCATGCAAAGTTATCCTCTTCATACCCACAACGTAGTTTTATTTCTCGTTTCTAGTTGGAAGCAAACGTTCGGCGTACGTAGAGTAGTATCAGTGGCAGATGGGACTTGAGAGAATATTGATCTTGCCTTTAGCTCCTTGTGGGTTCGACACTCCATACTTATCACTTCCACCTTTGAGAATTGCTACGATGATTCCCTGCACTTGGGGATTATCAAGCTCTTTTCTGGCGCCGTTGCCGGGGAGCAATAGCGTGGGGTTGATATTCTCATGTGTGCTTGTTTGCTTTCTTCACTAAGTAGTCTTTGTTTTCCCTTTTTGTTTTGCTTAGCTGTGGGTGAAACATACAAAAAAATAAAGAATGAAAATACAAAAAAAAGTTACTTGCCTCTATGCCTACAAAGTTTTTCAAAAAGAGAAGTGATTGGAAAGTTATGCATTGGAGAAGTGAGGGTCGACCTTGAACACTTGTGTTCATGCTCATGGAAACAATGTAGAATTTTTCATGGAAGTTTATCTGAAAATAATTATCCCCTTGTATATATCCATTGTATTATAAAAATAATGCGCCAAGCTTTGGTTTTAGGATGATTAGATTGCTTGTTTACTATGTGCAGTACAAAAATAGAAACTTTGACTGTAGCGCATGAATTTACATTTTTTACTGGAAAGTCAAATGGGTCTAAAAAATTTTGCACAGTACTTCTGTACAATTTTTTTAAATTGTCATATTTTTTTAGAATTTTTGGAGTTACAGAAGTATACGAAATTTCTAGATTACTACAGACTGTCCTGTTTTTGACAGATTCTATTTTCTATGTGTTGTTCGCTTATTTTGATGAATCTATGGGTAGTATCGGGGGGTATGAACCATGGTGAAGTTGGAATATAGTAGATATAGTGCTAATATGAAATTGGAATGAGTTTATAACAGTACCTAAAGGTAGTGATTTGCTTTATTATACTAACAGATCTCACCAAGTTTTCATTAAGTTTTGTGTGGATGAAGTGTTCGAAGAACGAGGAGTTACCGATGTGAGAAGAATAAAGAGAGGCAAGAGTTCAAGCTTGGGGATGCCCAAGGCACGCCAAGTAAATATTTCAAGGATACTCGAGCATCTAATCTTGGGGATGTCCCGGTTGGCATCCCATCTTTCTTCTTCAACAATTATCGGTATACCTTGGTTTTTGTTTTGTTCACATGATTTGTGTCCTTTGAGTTTTTCTTTTTCATTAAGAACCATGCTAGTATGAGATAGCCCTTCATTGATTTATAGAATGCTTCATGTGCTTCACTTATATCTTTTGAGTATGACCTTATAGCATGCTCTTTGTGCTTCACTTAAATCTTTTGAGTATGGTTTCATATAATGCTTATGTGCTTCACTGATATATTTTGAGCTTGGATATTGGTTAGCCTATATTAATTGTAGAATGCTCCATGAACTTCACTTATATCTTTCGGAGTATGAATAATACTATCATCAAAAGTGGGTTTGGAAGAGTGTCAACTTTAGGAATTAGTGATCCCACTATTGTTGAATCTTAGTATGATATTTATGAAAGTGGATTTAGAGAGGTCTTGACTTTAGTTAGTAATGATTCCACTATTTCGAAAGAGGTTCCAATTGATTATGAGAACAAAGTTGCTATCTATAATGATTATTGTGATGACATGTATGCTACAAAGAATAATGTTAACTATGAAACTTGTCATGATGATTTTAATTTTCAATTGGATTATGCCTCACAAGACGGTTATTTTGTTAATTTTGCTCCCACTATTTTGAATGAGCAGAATTTTGCTCATGTGGAGAGTAGTAAAATTTCTATGCTTGAAGATCATGAAAAGAATGCTTTAGGTGATGGTTATATTGTTGAATTCATTCATGATTCTACTGAAAACTATTATGAGGGAGGAATATATGCTTGTAGGAGTTGAAATAATATCAAGTTTCCTCTCTATGTGCTTAAAGTTTTGAAGTTATACTTGTTCTGCCTTCCTATGCTAGTTGATCCTTGTTCCCATAAGTTGTGTGCTCACAAAATCCCTAGGCATAGGAAGTGGGTTAGACTTAAATGTGCTAGTCATATTCTTCATGATGCTCTCTTTATGTTTCAATTCTTATTTTTTATGTGAGCATCATCGAAATCATCATGCCTAGCTAATAGGCATTAAAGAAAAGCGCTTGTTGCGAGACAAGCCAAAATTTACCCTTACTGTCTTTGTGTGTTCACATGATTAAGCTACTGTAGTAATCATGTTTTATAGCTTTTGTTTCAATAAAGTGCCAAGTAAGACCTTTGGGATAGCTTACGGTGATAGTTGTGTTGATCCTGCTGAAAATCAGAAACTTTTGCGCCTAGTAAATTAGTTTTGATAATTCATAGAAACGTGATTATGATCTGATTCTTTTTGAAATTGATTGGTACACAAATTGCTCTGGTTTTCCTAATTTGGTTGGATTTGTGGAGTAGCAGAAGTATGGTTGTTGTTCAGATCATTACACATTGTTCTGTTTTGGGCAGATTATGTTTTCAATGCATAGTTCACTTGTTTTCTAGTTTCTATGGCTTATGTTGCTCAATATAAATTGTAGAAATGATAAGGTACAGTAGGCATTGTGTGAGAACTATTATGAATCTTGTCTTTGACAGTACCAAAGTGAATGGTTTACTCTTTATCATACTAACCCATCTCACGAAGTTCCGTTAAGTTTTGTGTGATTGAAGTTTTCAAGTTTTGGGTGAGATGTCGATATGAGGAGAATAAGGAGTGGAAAGACCCTAAGCTTGGGGATGCCGAAGGCACCCCAAGGTAATATGCAAGGAATACTCAAGCGCCTAAGCTTGGGGATGCCCCGGAAGGCATCCCCTCTTTCGTCTTCAAAACCATCGGTATACTTTACTCGGAGCTATATTTTTATTCGTCACATGATATGTGTTTTTCTTGGAGCGTGTTTTAAATTTTACTTGCTTCTTGAATAAAATCATTGGATCTGAAATCTTGAATGAAAGAGAATCCTCCCATGGCTAGTTAATTATTTGACTACTCTTTATTCTTCACTTAAATCTTTTTGGAGTAGTTTGTCATTTACTCACGTGCTTATAACATGGGTATATCCTATGAGTAAATGGTTGAATGAATTGAATATCATAAATCTGAATTTATATATGTTTCATATGCTTATAAAATGGGGAGTAATGACTTCACACAAAATAAGTATAGGTGGTAAACTTATTGAAAGTTAGCAAACGCAGAATTGGTCACTTGAACAATTCATGAAAGAATATTGAAGGAAGAGAGATTTCACATATAAAAATACTATCTTGGACATCTTTTGTAATTGTGAGCGCTCATTAAAATATAACATGCTAAATCCGAATAGATGTTATATTGTCTTGGATCATCCAACATGTTGAGCTTGTCTTTCCTCTCATGCTAGCCAAATTCTTTGCACCAAGTAGAAATACTACTTGTGCTTCCAAACATCCCTTAAACCAGTTTTGCCATGAGAGGCCACCATACCTACCTATGGATTGAGTAAGATCCTTCAAGTAAGTTGTCATCATGCATGCAATAAAAATTGCTCTCTAAATATGCATGATCTATTAGTGCAAAGAAAATAAGCTTTATACGAACTTGTGATAGGGAAGAAATAAAAGTGACGGACTGCATAATAAAGGTCTTTATCACAAGCGGCAATATAAAGTGACGTTCTTTTGCATTAAGATTTTGCGCATCCAACCATAAAAGCGCATGACAACCTCTACTCCCCTCTGTGAAGGGCTATCTTTTACTTTTATCTTCTACCCTTATACAAGAGTTATGGTGATCATCACCTTTCCTTTTTACACTTTTTTCCTTTGGCAAGAACTTTGTGTTGGAGCAATCCGGATATATATATCCACTTGGATGTAGGTTTTCATAAATTATTATTGTTGACATTACCCTTGAGGTAAAAGGTTGGGAGGCGAAACTATAAGCCCATATCTTTCTCTGTGTCCGATTGAAACTTTGAACCCATAAATATCAAATGAGTGTTAGCAATTGTGAAAGATTAAATGATAGTTGAGTATGTGGAGTTTGCTGAATCAAAGCTCTTACAAAGACCCTTCCCGAAAATAAGATGAATTGCAATTGTTTTATGACTAAGAGCATGGTTTGTTAGTTTTCAAGAAAGTTTACGATCTATACTTTAACATGTGAATAGATTGTTACTTGATCATGAGAAGTTTTATGAGTTGAGCTGCTGTTATGATATATAATGATGCTAGAAAAAGTTACTGAAACTATCATTGATCAAACTTAAGCACTTGCTAGCATTCACACTTCATAAATTATTTCTTTGATCATTTACCTACTCGAGGACGAGCAGGAATTAAGCTTGGGGATGCTGATATGTCTCCAACGTATCTATAATGTATGAAGTATACATGACATGTTTACAATAGTTTTATATGATTTTGGTATGATTTGATTAGAACTAACTCGGACTGACGTTGTTGTCAGCAGAACTACCGTGGTGTTGTTTTTGTGCAGAAATAAAAGTTCTTGGAATGCGCTAAAAATCAACGAAGATTTTTTTTGGAAAATATAAAAAATACTGGAACAAAAATCTACCGGATGGGGAGTCCCAAGGGCACCATGAGGGTGGAGGGCGCCCCCACCCCCCCTAGGGTGCGCCCCTTGCCTCGTGGACTCCCCGTGGGCCCCCTTGATGTGAAATCAACACCAAATCCTCCTATAAATCAAGAAAACCACAGAACAAAAGAGAGATCGGAATTCTGCCGCCGCAAGCCTCTGTAGCCACAAGAAATCAATCTAGGCCCTCTCTGGCACCCTGCCGGAGGGGGGCATCATCACTGGAGACCGTGGGAAAGGATCTCGGAGGGTCCATCATCGCCATGAAGGCTAAAATCCAGAGGGAGAACCTCTCCCCATCCAGGTGGGAGCCATGGAGGAGGAAGCACAAGGGGGAGAACCTCTCCTCGGTGGCGCCGGAGTGCCATCGGGAGGGAATCGTCACTGTGGTGATCGTCTTCATCAACATCACCATCCTCATCTCTTTTACGCGGTCCACTCTTCCGCACCCTGCTGTAATCCCTACCCAAACATGGTGCTTTATGCCACATATTATGATCCAATGATGTGTTGCCATCCTATGATGTTTTGAGTAGATATCCTTTGTCTTTGGGTTGATTGATGATCTAGATTGGTATGAGTTGTATGTTTTACTTTAGTGCTATCCTATTGTGCCCTCCATGTCGTGCATCGTGAGGGATTCCCGTTGTAGGGTGTTGCAATACGTTCATGATTCGCTTATAGTGGGTTGCTTGAGTGACAGAAGCATAAACCCGAGTAAGGGGGTTGTTGCATATGGGATAAAGAGGACTTGATATGTTAATGCTATGGTTGGTTTTACCTTAATGATCTTTAGTAGTTGCGGATGCTTGCTAGAGTTCCAATCATAAGTGCATATGATCCAAGAAGAGAAAGTATGTTAGCTTATGCCTCTCCCTCATATGAAATTGCAATAGTGATTACCGGTCTTGTTAACAATTGCCTAGGACAATTCCGCACACCAACCCATCATTATTCCACACTCGCTATTTGTAATACTTAAGTAATATATTCTAACTCTATGATAACAACGCCTACTTTTATATTTTAGCTCTTCGATATCATGCAAAGTTATCCTCTTCATACCCACAACGTAGTTTTATTTCCCATTTCTAGTTGGAAGCAAACGTTCGGTGTACGTAGAGTAGTATCAGTGGCAGATAGGGCTTAAGAGAATATTGATATTGCCTTTAGCTCCTAGTGGGTTCAACACTCCATACTTATCACTTCCACCTTTGGGATTTGCTATGATGATTCCCTGCACTTGGGGTTATCAATGGCCCCCCTCCGGCAGGGTGCCAGAGAGGGTCTAGATTGATTTTTTGTGGCTACAGAGGCTTGCGGCGGCAGAACTCCCGATCTAGGTTTATTTCTGGGGGTTTTGGTATTTATAGGAATTTTTGGTGTCAATGTCACGTCAAGGGGTTCGACGAGGCAGCGACATGGTAGGAGCACCCTCCCGGGAGGCGGGGGGGGGGGGAGGGCGCGCCCCCCTACCTTGTCGTCGCCTCGAGACTCTTCTGGTCCAACTCTTGTGCTTTGAGGTTCTCTTTTGGTCCATAAAAAATCACCATAAATTTTCAGCACATTCCGAGAACTTTCATTTCTGCACAAAAAACGACACCACGGTAGTTCTGCTGAAAACAGCATCAGTATGGGTTAGTTCTAATCAAATCATACCAAAACCATATAAAATTGTTGTAAACATGGCATAAATACTAAAGGAAATATGCCCTAGAGGCAATAACAAAGTTATTATTTATTTCCTTAATTCATGATAAATGTTTATTATTCATGCTAGAATTGTATTAACCGGAAAATTAGTACATGTGTGAATACATAGACAAAACATATAGTCCCTAGTATGCCTCTACTTGACTAGCTCGTTGATCAAAGATGGTTATGTTATCTAACCATAAACATGTGTTGTGATTTTATGAACGGGATCACATCATTAGGAGAATGAGATGATGGACATGACCCATCCGTTAGCTTAGCATTATGATCGTGTCAGTTTCATTGCTAGTGCTTTCTTCATGACTTATAAAAGTTCCTCAGACTATGAAATTATGCAACTCCTGAATACCGGAGGAACACTTTGTGTGCTACACAATGTCACAACGTAAATGGGTGATTATGAAGTTGCTCTACAGGTGTCTCCAAAGGTGTTTGTTGGGTTGGCATAGATCAAGATTAGGATTTGTCACTCCGTGTTTTAGAGAGGTATCTCTGGGCCCTCTCGGTAATACTCATCACTATAAGTCTTGCAAGCATTGTGACTAATGAGTTAGTTGCAGGATGAAGTATTACGGAACGAGTAAAGAGACTTGCCGATAACGAGATTGAACTAGGTATGATGATACCGACGATCGAATCTCGGGCAAGTAACATACCAATGACAAAGGGAACAACGTATGTTGTTATGCGGTTTGACCGATAAAGATCTCTATAGAATATGTAGGAACCAATATGAGCATCCAGGTTCCGCTATTGGTTATTGACCGGAGACATGTCTCAGTCATGTCTACATAGTTCTCGAACCCGTAGGGTCTGCATGCTTAATGTTCGATGATGATTGGTATTATGAGTTTATGTGATATGATGTACTGAAGGTTGTTCGGAGTCCCGGATGTGATCACGGACATGACGAGGAGTCTCGAAATGGTTGAGACATAAAGATTGATATATTGGACGACTATGTTCGGACACCGGAAGTGTTCCGGAGAAGTTTCGGATAAAACTGGAGTGTAGGAGGGTTATCGGAACCCCCGGGGGAACTAATAGGCCTCGATGGGCCTTAGTGGAGAGAGAGAGGGGCGCCCAGGGCAGGCCAAGCGTCCCCTCCCCCTTGAGTCCGAATCCCCTTCCCTTCCCCCTCTCCCTCTTCTTCCTTCCCCCTCTCTCCCTTTAGGTGGAAACCTACTAGGACTTGGAGTCCTAGAAGGATTCCCCTCTTGGGGGCGCGCCAAGAAGGGCCAGCCAGCCTCCCCCTTGCTCCTTTATATACGGGGGCAGCGGGCACCCTAGAACACACAAGTCAATTGTTTAGCCGTGTGCGGTGGCCCCCTCCACAGATTTCCACCTCGGTCATATCATCGTAGTGCTTAGGCGAAGCCCTGCACCGATAACTTCATCATCACCGTCACCATGCTGTCGTGCTGACGAAACTCTCCCTCGACCTCAGCTGGATCTAGAGTTCGTGGGACGTTACCGAGCTGAATGTGTGCGGATCACAGAGGTGTCATACCTTCGGTCCTAGGATCGGTCGGATCATGAAGACGTACGACTACATCAACCGCGTTGTCATAACGCTTCTGCTTTTGGTCTATGAGGGTACATGGACACACTATCCCCTCTCGTTGCTATGCATCACCTAGATAGATCTTGTGAGATCGTAGGAATTTTTTTGAAATTACCGTGTTCCCCAACAGTGGCATCCGAGCCAAGTCTATACGTAGATGTTATATGCACGAGTAGAATACAAAGAGTTGTGGGCAATAATAGTCATATTGCTTACCAGCATGTCATACTTTGATTTAGCAGTATTGTTGGATGAAGCGGCTCAGACCAACATTGCGCGTACGCTTACGTGAGACTGGTTCTATCAACATGCTTCGCACATAGGTGGCTGGTGAGTATGTGTTCTTCCAACTTTAGTTGAATCGAGTGTGGCTGCGCCCGATCCTTGTGGAAGGTTAAAACAGCACACTTGTCGAAAAATCGTTGTGGTTTTGATGCGTAGGTAAGAACGGTTCTTGCTAGAAGCCTGTAGCAGCCACGTAAAACTTGCAACAACAAAGTAGAGGACGTCTAACTTGTTTTTGCAAGGCTTGCTGTGATGTGATATGGTCAAGGCATGATGTGATATAATTGTTGTATCAGATGATCATGTTTTGTAACAAAGTTATCGGCAACTGGCAGGAGCCATATGGTTGTTGCTTTATTGTATGCAATGCAATCACCATGTAATTGTTTTACTTTATCACTAAGCGGTAGCCATAGTCGTAGTAACAATAGTTGGCGAGATGACAACGATGCTACGATGGAGATCAAGGTGTCGCGCCGGTGACAATGGAGATCATGATGATGCTTCGGTGATGGAGATCATGAGCACAAGATGATGATGGCCGCATCATGTCACATATTTTGATTGCATGTGATGTTTATCTTTTATGCATCTTATTTTGCTTAGAAAGTTGGTAGCATTATAAGATGATCCCTTACTAAATTTCAAGGTACAAGTGTTCTCCCTGAGTATGCACCGTTGCTATAGTTCGTCGTGCCGAGACACCACGTGATGATCGGGTGTGATAAGCTCTACGTTCACATACAACGGGTGCAAGCCAGTTTTGCACACGCCGAATACTCGGGTTAAACTTGAAGAGCCTAGCATATGCAGATATGGCCTCGGAACACTGAGACCGAAAGGTCGAACATGAATCATATAGTACATATGATCAACATAGTGATGTTCACCATTGAAAACTACTCCATCTCACGTGATGATCGGCCATGGTTTAGTTGATTTGGATCGTGTGATCACTTAGATGATTAGAGGGATGTCTATCTAAGTGGGAGTTCTTAAGTAATATGATTAATTGAACTTTAATTTATCATGAACTTAGTACTCGATAGTATTTTGCATGTCTATGTTGTTGTAGATCAATGGCTCGTTCTACCATTCCTTTGAATTTTAATGTGTTCCTAGAGAAAGCTAAGTTGAAAGATGATGGCAGCAACTATGGACTGGGTCCGTAACTTGAGGATTATCCTCATTGCTGCGAAGAAGAATTACGTCCTGGAAGCATCATTGGGTTCCAGGCCTACTGCGGATGCTACGATGACGTTAAGAACGTCTAGTAGAGCAAAGCTGATGACTACTTGATAGTTCAGTGTGCCATGCTTTACGGCTTAGAACCTGGACTTCAACAACGTTTTGAACGTCATGGAGCATATGAGATGTTCTAGGAGTTGAAGTTAATATTTCAAGCAAATGCCCAGATTGAGAGATATGAAGTCTCCAATAAGTTCTACAGCTGTAAAATGGAGGAGAATAGTTCTGTCAGTGAACATATACTCAGAATGTCTGGGCACCACAACCACTTGACTCAATTGGGAGTTATTCTTCCAGATGATAGTGTCATTGACAGAGTTCTTCAATCATTGCCACCAAGCTACAAAAGCTTCGTGATGAACTATAATATGCAAGGGATGAACAAGACTATTTTTGAGCTCTTCGCAATGCTAAAGGCTGCGGAGGTAGAAATCAAAAAGGAGCATCAAGTGTTGATGGTCCACAAGACCACTAGTTTCAAGAAAAAAGGGCAAAGGGAAGAAGGGGAACTTCAAGAAGAACGACAAAAAGGTTGCTACTCAAGAGAAGAAACCCAAGTCTGGACCTAAGCCTGAAACTGAGTGCTTCTACTGCAAAGGGACAGGTCATTGGAAGCGGAATTGCCCCAAGTATTTGGCGGATAAGAAGGATGGCAAAGTAAAAGGTATATTTGATATACATGTTATTGATGTGTACTTAACTAATGCTCGCATTGGCTCCTGGGTATTTGATACTGGTTCTGTTGCTCATATTTGCAACTCGAAACAGGGGCTACAGATTAAGCGAAGATTGGCTAAGGACGAGGTGAAGATGCGCGTGGGAAATGGTTCCAAAGTCGATGTGATCACGGTCGGCACGCTACCTCTACATCTACCACCGAGATTAGTTTTAGACCTGAATAATTGTTATTTGGTGCCAGCATTGAGCATGAACATTATATCTGGATCTTGTTTAATGTGAGACGGTTATTCATTTAAATCAGAGAATAATGGTTGTTCTCTTTATATGAGTAATATCTTTTATGTTCATGCACCCCTGCTGAGTGGTCAATTTTTGTTGAATCTCAATAGTAGTGATACATGTCAAATTGCGGGTTCCGACAGACCCTTGAGGTTCGAACTCTGGGGTGCGCACGGAGATCACTCCCCCTACCTACTCACGTCTCATCGCCTCGCAAGAGATCTAAACTACACGAAGAACAACACAAGGGACGCAAGGTTTATACTAGTTCAGGCCACCATTGTGGTGTAATACCCTACTCTAGTTTGTGGCGTGGTGGATTGCCTCAGGGGCTGATGATGAACAATACAAGGGAAGAACAGCCTCGCGAGGGGTGTTCTTGTGGTGGTTTTGTCCCTTTGGAGGGATCGATTCGAGATGCCTATCTGCTCTCTCTAGATGTTGGATCCTTTCTACCCGATGCCTTCCTACTGTGGTGGCTAGTCCTATTTATAGAGCAAGGCCCTGGTCCTCTTCCCAAATATTGAGCGGGAGGGGCGCCAACAATTGGCCATTTTGAAGGGGAACATCTAGTTCACTTATCCTGACTAAAGTTGGTCCTCGCCTGCCAAAGGCTCTGACGATGACGCCTTCCTGGGCTCCACGATGACCTCCAACCTGCCGTTCTGCTGGTCTTGGTCTTGTTGCACCGAAATGGTATCCTTTGCCTGATGCCTTGGCCTGCGCTTGCCCCCTTTGCACCAAAGGGGAAACAAGGACACTGCCCAGGACGGTGCCCGCCTGGTCCCGATCGTCATGGCTTGCGTCACGGGCACCTCGTGAGGTACCCTGCCTTGATCTCTCCGCCTCCTCGCGAGCCAGCCTGGCAAGGCTGTGCCTGAGGAAGCTTCATGTTGTCCGCCCCGCGAGGCTTGGCCCCTCGCGAGGGTCTTGAGCTTGTCTCGATGAAGATGGGCCGCAGTGGGCCCCCCTACTTGAGCCACGCCGCAGGCCGTAGGCAGGCAAGTCTGGGTACCCCCATTCCCAGAACGCCGACAGTAGCCCCCGGGCCCAAGGCGCGCCCGGACTTGGCTTAGCGGAGAAGCGAAGAGGCAAGTGCGAAGCGCCGCGGGCCCCAATAGCCTGCAGCCTTGGGCGCCGCGTGGCGGTTGATTGTGTTGGGGAACGTAGTAATTTCAAAAAAAATCCTACGCACACGCAAGATCGTGGTGATGCATAGCAATGAGAGGGGAGAGTATTGTCCATGTACCCTCGTAGACCAAAAGCGGAAGCATTATGACAACGCGGTTGATTTAGTCGTACGTCTTCACGATCCGACCGATCCAAGTACCGAACGTACGGCACCTCCGAGTTCAGCACACGTTCAGCTCGATGACAATCCCCGGACTCCATCCAGCAGGGTGTCGGGGATGAGTTCCGTCAGCACGATGGCGTGGTGATGATGATGATGTTCTACCGACGCAGGGCTTCGCCTAAGCACCGCAACGATATGACCGAGGTGGAATATGGTGGAGGGGGGCACCGCACACGGCTAAGGAACGATCACGAAGATCAACTTGTGTGTCCTGGGTGCCCCGCTGCCCCCGTATATAAAGGAGCAAGGGGGGAGGCCGGCCGGCCCTTGGAGCGCGCCAAGGAGGGGGGAGTCCTCCTCCTATTAGGAGTAGGACTCCCCTTTCCTAGTCCAACTAGGAAGGGGGAAGGGGGAAGGAAAGAGGGGGAGAGGGAGAGGGAAAGAGGGGCCGCGCCCCCTCCCCTAATCCAATTCGGACTCCCCATGGGAGGGGGCACGCCACCTCCTGGGCTGCTACCCTCTCTCTTCCCTCAGGCCCACTAAGGCCCAATACTTCCCCGGGGGGTTTCGGTAACCCCTCCGGCACTCCGGTTTTCTCCGAAATCACCCGGAACACTTCCGGTGTCCGAATATACTCATCCAATATATCAATCTTTATGTCTCGACCATTTTGAGACTCCTCGTCATGTCCGTGATCACATCCGGGACTCCGAACAACTTTTGGTACATCAAAACATATAAACTCATAATGAAACTGTCATCGTAACTTTAAGCGTGCGGACCCTACGGGTTCGAGAACTATGTAGACATGACCTAGAATAGTTTTTGGTCAATAACCAATAGCGGAACCTGGATGTTCATATTGTCTCCTGCATATTCTACGAAGATCTTTATCGGTCAAACCGCATAACAACATACGTTGTTCCCTTTGTCATCGGTATGTTACTTGCCTGAGATTCGATCGCCGATATCTCAATACCTAGTTCAATCTCGTTACTGGCAAGCCTCTTTACTTGTTCCGTAATACATCATGTCACAACTAACTCATTAGTTGCAATGCTTGCAAGGCTTTAAGTGATGTGCATTACCGAGAGGGCCCAGAGATACTTCTCCGACAATCGGAGTGACAAATCTGAATCTCGAAATACGCTAACCCAACAAGTACCTTCGGAGACACCTGTAGAGCACCTTTATAATCACCCAGTTACGTTGTGACGTTTGGTAGCACACAAAGTGTTCCTCCGGTAAACGGGAGTTGCATAATCTCATAGTCATAGGAACATGTATAAGTCATGAAGAAAGCAATAGCAGAATACTAAACGATCAAGTGCTAGGCTAACGGAATGGGTCAGGTCGATCACATCATTCTCATAATGATGTGATCCCGTTAATCAAATGACAACACATGTCTATGGTCAGGAAACATAACCATCTTTGATCAACGAGCTAGTCAAGTAGAGGCATACTAGTGACCTCTGTTTGTCTATGTATTCACACAAGTATTATGTTTCCGGTTAATACAATTCTAGCATGAATAATAAACATTTATCATGATATAAGGAAATAAATAATAACTTTATTATTGCGTCTAGGGCATATTTCCTTCAGTCTCCCACTTGCACTAGAGTCAATAATCTAGATTACACAGTAATGATTCTAACACCAATGGAGTCTTGGTGTTGATCATGTTTTGCTCGTGGAAGAGGCTTAGTCAACGGGTCTGCAACATTCAGATTCATATGTATCTTGCAAATTTCTATGTCTCCCACCTGGACTAGATCCTGGATGGAATTGAAGCGTCTCTTGATGTGCTTGGTTCTCTTGTGAAATATAGATTCCTTCGCCAAGGCAATTGCTCCAATATTGTCACAAAAGATTTTCATTGGACCCGATGCACTAGGTATGACTATCGATGTCAAAACCGGCGGATCTCGGGTAGGGGGTCCCGAACTGTGCGTCTAGGCGGATGGTAACAGGAGACAAGGGACACGATGTTTTTACCCAGGTTCGGGCCCTCTCGATGGAGGTAAAACCCTACTCCTGCTTGATTAATATTTATGATATGGGTAGTACAAGAGTAGATCTACCACGAGATCAGAGAGGCTAAACCCTAGAAGCTAGCCTATGGTATGATTGTTCTTCGTCCTACAGACTAAAACCCTCCGGTTTATATAGGCACCGAAGAGGGTTAGGATTACACAGAGTCGGTTACAATGGTAGGAGATCTACATATCCGTATCGCCAAGTTTGCCTTCCACGCCAAGGAAAGTCCCATCCGGACACGGGACGAAGTCTTCAATCTTGTATCTTCATAGTCCAGGAGTCCGGCCAAAGGTGATAGTTCGGCTATCCGGACACCCCCTAATCCAGGACTCCCTCAGTAGCCCCTGAACCAGGCTTCAATGACGACGAGTCTGGCGCGCGTATTGTCTTCGACATTGCAAGGCGGGTTCCTCCTCTGAATACTTCATAGAAGATTTTGAACACAAGGATAGTGTCCGGCTCTGCAAAATAAGTTCCACATACCACCGTAGAGAGAATAATATTTACACAACTTTAATCTGCTGACGTATTCCGTGGCATCACACCACGGCCAAGTCTTTATTCGAATCGTTTTTACTGTTCCACCTCAGCACATTTAGCGAGGCGGTTTCCTTGGCACGTCTTGTCAAAGTAGAGATCGTGTCCCCTTATTCCGGGATTCTCATCAATACAGGTGTGGGTAACCCAACCGCGCCATTGATTACGGCGCTTGGGAGATAAGCGAGTTTTACCAGGCTGGTAGGGACGCATAGTTTCGTCCGTCCATATAAGGGGATAAGGATCCACTTTTTCACACACGCCTTCTTCCTCCTTTGCTCATCCATTTCCGCGCACTCGAGCTCCAGCGCCCAAGTCCGCACATCTCACCTCAACCTTCCCTAGCCATGTCCGGAGGGGGGGGCAAGTGGATGGTCTCCTCCGTCACGGAGGGACACATCAAAAAGCTGCGGAAGGCCGGATACTTGTCCAGCGACATCGCGCATCGGCTCCTCGACAAGGGGCAGCTTATCCCCACCCCCAGGCCCCATGAGAGGGTGGTGTTCCTCACCCACTTCCTCCGCAAACTAGGTTTTCCACTTCACCCATTTGTCCGGGGGCTCGTGTTCTACTACGGCCTGGATTTCCACGATCTGGCCCCGAATTTTATCCTCAACATCTCGGCGTTCATCATCGTGTGCGAGGCCTTCCTCCGCATCCGGCCCCACTTCGGCTTATTGCTGAACACCTTAAATTTCAAGCCAAAGGTAGTGGGCGGCCGCCAGGCGGAGTGCGGAGGTGCCATGGTGGGAAGGATGCCCAACGTTTTATGGCTCGAGGGCTCCTTTGTGGAGACCATAAAGGGGTGGCAATCGGGGTGGTTCTACATCACCGAGCCGCGTGACCCTAAATGGGCGACGGCCCCCGAATTCCGATCCGGCTTCCCTACACGGCTCACCTCTTGGAAAGAGACGGGCCTGACATGGGGTAATTCAGAATAGCTGACCGGACTCCAAACCTACGTCCAAACCCTGGTGAACAAGAAGCTCAAGCTTGTCAACATAGTCCAGGTCATGCTCATCCGCCGGATCCTCCCGTGCCAACAACGGTCCTTTAACCTGTGGGAGTTTGATCCGGCGCAGCACCAAACCTTGAGCAGGCTCTTCGACACTACGTACAAAGATGCCTAGAAGGTGCTGTTCAAGGGCACCGAGGCTCCCGCATCCGCTACCGAAGATCGCGGATTCAGCTCGCAGCGTCAAGCCATCGAGGTAAGCTATTTTACCCTTTACAGGACACTTGTTTTTCATAGTTTGACTCTATGCGGGATCTAAACTCCCTTACCTTTGATAGGCCTGGCAGAAGACGTCCGGGTAGGTTGACAGTCCGGCTCCCTTGCCAGAAGACCCAGCGGACGCCCGATTGGCGGGGCTGCTGGTTCCGGCACCTCACATGGTGCCAGAGAAGAAGGCCAAGAAGAAGGCCACGGGAACTCGAAGGAGTTCCCGGCGCCAGGTGTTGTCGGACTCATCGTCCGATGACTCTGAGGCGGACTCCTCCCGCGAAGACGAGGAGGAGGAAAAAGAGGCTTCTCCCCCAGCGGGGGGAGAGAAGAAAAGGAAGGTCGCCCCAACTGGGGAGGCCGGAGGGTCCAAGAAGGGAAGGACCCTTCCCCCGAACTACTCCACCAACGCTGACGACGGCGAAGAGGAGTGGCCACCGAGGCCTAAGCCCCCGGCGACATCGTAAGCGTCCAGATACCAAAATAACTCATGGTGTTTCGTTTGTCGTATAGAATCTCCTAACGCCGAATATAACCCTGCAGGCCGCCCAAGGACGGGATCGACGCTTCAACGAGCAGCTCCCTGGCTTCATCGGACGTGAATAGCATTTCACTTCCGGTTGCCTCCTCTCCTCACGCTGCGGATGACACCGAGGTGGGGTCCCAAAAGGGGCCCAGCCAGGAGGAGGAGGTCGAGGAGGCGCCGCAAGGCAACCTCCCGGACTCCAGGCACAAGGGGGATCAAACCCCAAAGGGCTCCAAGTCCGGCCCTGGGCCGGACTCCGTACCGGAACCTTTAGTGGTTCCGGAGTCCAGCAGGCGGCCCCTTTGTAAGAAGGGCGAGACTGTGACACCGGTGACCTCCGTCCAACCGGAGGCACCGGATAATTTGCTGGAGGCGCTTAACGGCACCTCCATCGACGAGGAGCACCGCACTGTTATGAGTGTGGTGATCTAGAAAGTTCAGTCCGCCAAGAGCGGGCTGACTGAAGCTTGTGCCAGCCTTCTAACAGGCTTTGAGGTATGTATTTAAGATATGTAAAATATTACCGCATAGACAGTAGCCCCTGATGCTTAGTTTGGTGTTCGGAAAGAAAAGCCGAACTGAGGATCTAAAAAGATGTACGCAGGAGTCTAACATAAGTATGTCAATATGGGGAATGCAGGCTGCGCTGCTGACCTTTGCCGCACTGACTGCGGAGGTCGATGCATTGAAGCAGAGCCTCGAGCGGTCCGAGAACGAGCTCGGCCTTGCCAAAAAGCAGCTCGAGGACAAAGAAGGTAAGTAATACCTTATGGGAGTATATAAAAGATGTGGTTGCAAAAAATGACAGGAATAACGTGAGAATTGCAGGGGCCACAAACGAGGTGGCGACCCTGAAGGAGGCGGTGTCCAAGGTCGAAAGCAATGCGGCCGTGGAGCGCACCGAGTGAGAGAAGCAGGAGGCGCGGGTTGCGGAGGTGCGGCAAGAGCTCCAGGCTCTCGTGGAAAAACACGAGAGTTTGGAGCGTGACTCAAAGACTCGAGAGTCCGAGCTCGCCTCGGCTCTTGAGAGCACCAAAGACGCTAAGGCCGAAGCCCAAAAAGCCCTCCAGGAAATTGAGGCAATGAAGAAGATAGCGGCGGGTAAGGCATTCTTCATGCAAAGCAAGCACGTGAAAGTGAATTACTTATTACTTACCCGAATCCGGAGCTCTCCAGGAGCATTTGCAGATCTGCCCCGCAGTGTGTCCGACGCTGCCGCATTCTACCGGGCCGAGGAGGGGAGTTCGACGGAGAAGGTGTTCTGGTCTCAGTATGCTGAGGCCGGACACCCGGTGCCCTTGAGCGACCAGCTGAAGCAGCTGGTCGAGCTCCATAAGGTGGTCGAACAGGCCATGAAGGGCCTCATAGTTCGGCTGTGGCCTAAGGAAGCCATGCCTGGGAGCTACTTCGGGCTGGTGAGGCGGCTGGTGGACGCCTGTCCATGGATTGAAGTCGCCAAGTGCTCCGTCTGTATCGAAGGTGCCCGTAGGGCCCTTGCCCGTGCTAAAGTGCACTAGGGCAAGATGGACGTTGAGAAGCTTGTGATGGACGCTCCACCGCCGGGCAGGGAGTATTGCACGCCCGAGATGTATTATGCGGGCGTCCTGAAGGGTGCCCGCCTTATAGCGGGTGAATGCTCCAAAGATGTAATTTTTGAGTGAACTCGCATTTGTTATCCTGTACGCTTGAAAACTTGTTCATATGCGCTAAGCAACGCTTGTGAATTTAAAATATTACCTTCTGTGCGGCCATTTATAAAACTTGAGAGATGGCGAGTCGTCGGCTTCTACCCCCATTCCGCAAGTGCTAGGGTGTTCGGGATAAACTTGAGCGCTCTTTTTCCCATTCTTGGGTCCTTCGAGGGAGGAGCTCAACGCAACGAACAAGGCAACTAGACTATAATGCTTGAACACTCTCACTTAGCCATAGAATTCTATAATCATAAATTTCGGCGAAGCCCCTAGTATTCGGAAGACCGAATTCGGGGCGCTATCCATGCCTGGGCCGGACAAAGCCGGCTCCTCGCTCTAAGCGGCATAAGTCTTTAGGGACTCGAAAACCTCTCGAACAGCGACCGGATCTCGCCCTATCATGACGGTCAGTTTTAGCTTTCTCCACTAAGGTGCTCAACCCAGCTCAACCGGGGCACAATCGCAGTGGTTCTCCCGGCGCTACCTTAGCCGATATAACGGAACGTAAGGTACCAAAACATGGGAGCCGGGCAAACCCAACTAGTGACCCAAGACATGATTCAGAGCCGATGCATAAAATGCTATAAGTTTGGGGTGCCGCACTTGTGAAAGTGTTCGGACTTATCACACCATATTTTGGGGTACTTAAGCCCCTGGTGTATTTGGCCGTACCAAAGCGTACGGATGCAACATGTCATAAGTGAACATATATAGATAAAAAAAGGAATGCAATAATAGGCAAAAGCTATGCATTGTTTATTCAAAAAAGCTGTGGTAAAAGCAGAACGATAAAAATAGTGCGATAAGCAAGGGACGGGACTATTTGACATGTCCCCCTCCAGAAGCGAGCTGTGGGATGATATGTAAAACAGGTATACTGCTCGTTATAGAGACCACCTGGACACTCGACGTAGCTTTCTGCTTCCCTGGCTGTTGCATCATGTGTTCAGCGATTCTACTGTCGGACAGGGTTTCTTGATAAAGGAGTCCTAAAAGTAAGAAAAAAGAATTACACAATCGGGAGCCCCTGGTGCGATTGAGCCGCATTCTGGGCCTGCCGTGGTCGTGCCCCTCCCCCTATGCCCATGGTATTTCCAGAGCATAATTATGTACGCGTAGTATTGGTTTCGCAATTTCGCGAGGGCTGGGGTTGGGGCCGCATTGCTACGCGTGCTCGGGATGTGCCACGCGGTCTTGTTGTAGGTTACTCCGGGCGCGCTTGACGGTATCCGAACGTTTAATAGCCGGACTCGAGCATTGTCTTGAGAGGCTGCTTTGTATTTCTGCTGCGAGAGCCATCGTATGCTCCTCCGTTCGGAGAGAGCGTTCGGTGTTTCTGTTGACCGTAATGACTCCTCGAGGGCCTGGCATCTTGAGCTTGAGGTATGCGTAGTGCGGCACCGCATTGAACTTTGCAAATGTGGTTCGTCCGAGCAATGCGTGATAGCCGCTGCGGAACGGGACTATGTCAAAGATTAACTCTTTGCTTCGGAAGTTATCCAGAGATACGAAGACCACTTCAAGTGTAATTGAGCCTGTACAGTTGGCCTCTACACCTGGTATGACGCCTTTAAAGGTTGTCTTTGTGGGTTTAATCCTTGAGGGGTCTATGCCCATTTTGCGCACTGTATCCTGATAAAGCAGGTTCAAGCTGTTGCCGTCGTCCATCAGGACTCTAGTGAGGTGAAATCCGTTAACGATTGGGTCTAGAACCAATGTGGCGAATCCGCCATGACGGATGCTAGTGGGGTGGTCCCTTCGATCAAAGTGATTGGGCAAGAGGACCACGGGTTGAACATTGCGGCGACTGGCTCCATCGCATATATGTCCCTTAGTGCACGTTTCCGCTCCCTTTTGGGTATGTGGGTTGTGTATATCATGTTCACCGTCCGCACTTGTAGGGGGAAGCCCTTCTGTCCTCTATTGTTCAGCGGCCGGGGCTCCTCCTCATCGTCGCTATGCAGCCCCTTGTCATTGTTTTCAGCATGTAACTTGCCTGCCTGCTTGAACACCCAACAATCCCTGTTGGTGTGGTTGGCTGGTTTTTTGGGGGTGCCATGTATCTGGCACGAGCGATCGAGTATTCGGTCCAAATTGGACGGGCCTGGAGTATTTCTTTTGAATGGCTTTTTCCGCTGACCGGGTTTAGAGCCTCTGAATCCGGCATTGACTGTCGTATCCTCAGCATTATCGCCATTAATGCGGTGCTTGTGCTTGCTGTGACGTGACCTACCATTGTTGTCCTTGGTATCCAAATTACCAGGGCTCTTGGTCATGTTGTTACTACGAGCTAGCCAGTTGTCTTCTCCCGTGCAAAAGCGGGTCATGAGTGTTGTGAGGGCTGCCATGGATTTCGGCTTTTCCTGTCCTAGGTGTCGGGCAAGCCACTCATCGCGGATGTTATGTTTGAAGGCTGCAAGGGCCTCTGCATTCGGACAGTCGACGATTTGATTTTTCTTGGTTAGGAACCGTGTCCAGAATTGTTTGGCCAATTCCTCTGGCTGCTGAATTATGTGGCTTAGGCCATTGGCGTCTGGTGGTCGCACATAGGTGCCCTGGAAATAGTCGAGGAATGTGGCTTCCAGGTCTTCCCAACAACCAATTGACTCTGCGAGCAAGCTGTTAAGCCAATGCCGAGCTGGTCCTTTAAGCTTGAGTGGGAGGTATTTGATGGCGTGTAGATCATCACCGCGGGCCATGTGGATATGAAGGAGATAGTCCTTGATCCAGACTGCAGGATCTGTTGTGCCATCGTATGATTCAATGTTTACGGGTTTGAAACCCTCAGGGATTTGATGATCCATCACTTCGTCTGTGAAGCATAGTGGGTGTGCGGCACATCTATATTGGGCTATATCACGACGTAGCTCAAATGGGCTTTGTCTGCTGTGTTTGGCCCAGCCGGATTTGCTGTATCTGGCATGACGGTTGTCGTCACGTGTAGTGAGGCGCCCACGCGATCCGTAGATCAATCTTGTTTGCCTTGCCTTGTCCTCCAATATGTCTTGCAGGTCTGGCGCACTTCCCCGTGCCTTGGTATTTTTTGAGCGGCGCCGGAGTGCGGCTTGAGTGGAGGGCTGAGGCCTCTCTGTCGCGGCCACGAGGTGGCCGGTCGGCCGCATCCTGCGCTGGTGATGTAGGTTTGAGTGCTTCCTCCTCTAATCGGGGTAGCAGCCTGCATTTTGGGTAGCTCTTGGATGGGCGTTCGAGATCGTACTCTTCGGCCGCAAGGACTTAAGTCCATCTGTCAGCTAGCAAATCTTGATCATCTCTAAGCTGTTGCTGCTTTTTCTTGAGGCTGCTTGCCGTGGCCATAAGCCTGCATTTGAAACACTCCTGTTCGACGGGATCCTCAGGCACGACAAATTCGTCGTCGTCGAGGCTTGCCTCGTCTTCGGAGGGAGGCATGTAATTATCGTCCTCTACCTCTTTGTCTGCCACTCTCTCATGAGGGATGGCTTCTCCGTCCTCCTGTGTTGAATCCTGCTGGAGGGGGTTGTCTTCGGCACTTTTTGGGGTGTTATTGTCTCCCGTGCCGGAATCACCATTTTTGCTGTGGCGGGATTTAGAGCGGCGCCGCTGACGCTGGCGCTTAGGCTGTTTCTTGGAGGGGTCATCCTCCGTTGTTCCATCGTCGTTCCCATCTTTTGGGATGTCCACCATGTAGATGTCGTATGACGAGGTGGCCTTCCAGTGCCCTGTAGGCGCTGGTTCTTGGTCGTCTCCTGCATCGTCGTCCATACCGTCGATGTCTTCGGAGTCGAAGTCGAGCATGTCGGTTAAATCATCGACAGTGGCTACGAAGTGGGTGGTGGATGGGCTTTGAATTTCTTCGTTGTCCGCATCCCAACCTTCCTGACCATAGTCCGGCCAGGGCTCTCCTGATACAGAGAGAGACTTTAGTGAATTCAGGATGTCGCCAAAGGGCGAGTGCTGAAAAATGTCCGCGGCGGTGAACTCCATGACCGGCGCCCAATCGGATTCGACTGGCAGTGGCGCGGAAGGTTTGATGTCCGGAGAGGAGTCCGGCACCTTGGAGTTACGAGCCTTGCAAAGGACAGGGATGGTGTTTGGCTCAATCGCCGTAGAGATTGCAGCCCCCGAGGCGGTGTCCAGCCACCCGTCCTCGGTCGGCGCAGTCGGCTCCGAGCTAAGGGTCGGAGCAGACACTGGTGCGGCCTCCAGGGCACTGTTCGGCGGCAGAGCTAGATCATGCCCATCGTGACAGTGCGGCGCGCTTGGCTGTGGCTCGAACCCGTCGAAGATCAAGTCTCCGCGGACGTCAGCCGTGTAGTTCAAACTTCCAAATCTGACCTGATGGCCAGGGGCGTAGCTTTCAATCTGCTCCAGATGGCCAAGCGAATTGGCCTGCAGTGCAAAGCCGCCGAATACGAAGATCTGTCCGGGGAGAAAAGTCTCACCCTGGACCGCATCGTTGTTGATGATCGGAGGAGCCATCGGGCCTAAAGATGACGACACAGAGGAACTCTCAATGAAAGCACCAATGTCGGTGTCAAAACCGGCGGATCTCGGGTAGGGGGTCCCGAACTGTGCGTCTAGGCGGATGGTAACAGGAGACAAGGGACACGATGTTTTTACCCAGGTTCGGGCCCTCTCGATGGAGGTAAAACCCTACTCCTGCTTGATTAATATTGATGATATGGGTAGTACAAGAGTAGATCTACCACGAGATCAGAGAGGCTAAACCCTAGAAGCTAGCCTATGGTATGATTGTTCTTCGTCCTACGGACTAAAACCCTCCGGTTTATATAGGCACCGAACAGGGTTAGGATTACACAGAGTCGGTTACAATGGTAGGAGATCTACATATCCGTATCGCCAAGCTTGCCTTCCACGCCAAGGAAAGTCCCATCCGGACACGGGACGAAGTCTTCAATCTTGTATCTTCATAGTCCAGGAGGTCGGCCAAAGGTGATAGTTCGGCTATCCGGACACCCCCTAATCCAGGACTCCCTCAATGACACCTAGATCGGATATGAACTCCTTCATCCAGACTCCTTCATTTGCTGCTTCTGAAGCAGCTATGTACTCCGCTTCACACGTAGATCCCGCCACGACGCTTTGTTTACAACTGCACCAACTGACAGCTCCACCGTTCAATGTAAACACGTATCCAGTTTGTGATTTAGAATCGTTCGGATCAGTGTCAAAGCTTGCATCGACGTAGCCGTTTACGATGAGCTCTTTGTCACCTCCATATACGAGAAACATATCCTTAGTCCTTTTCAGGTATTTCAGGATGTTCTTGACTGCTGTCCAGTGATCCACTCCTGGATTACTTTGGTACCTCCCTGCTAGACTTATAGCAAGGCACACATCAGGTCTGGTACACAACATTGCATACATGATAGAGTCTATGGCTAAAGCATAGGGAACATCTTTCATCTTCTCTCTATCTTCTGCAGTAGTCGGGCTTTGAGTCTTACTCAAATTCACACCTTGTAACACAGGCAAGAACCCTTTCTTTGCTTGATCCATTTTGAACTTCTTCAAAACATTGTCAAGGTATGTGCTTTGTGAAAGTCCAGTTAAGCGTCTTGATCTATCTCTATAGATCTTAATGCCCAATATGTAAGCAGCTTCACCGAGGTCTTTCACTGAAAAACTCTTATTCATGTATCCCTTTATGCTATCCAGAATTCTATATCATTTCCAATCAGTAATATGTCATCCACATATAATATCAGAAATGCTACAGAGCTCCCACTCACTTTCTTGGAAATACAGGCTTCTCCAAAAGTTTGTACAAAACCAAATGCTTTGATCACACTATCAAAGCGTTTATTCCAACTCCGAGAGGCTTGCACCAGTCCATAAATGGATCGTTGGAGCTTGCACACTTTGTTAGTTCCCTTTGGATCGACAAAACCTTCTGGTTGCATCATATACAACTCTTCTTCCAGAAACCCGTTCAGGAATGCAGTTTTGACATACATCTGCCATATTTCATAATCATAAAATGCGGCAATCGCTAACATGTTTCGGACAGACTTAAGCATCGCTACGGGTGAGAAAGTCTCATCGTAGTCAATCCCTTGAACTTGTCGAAAACCTTTTGCGACAAGTCGAGCTTTGTAGACAGTAAAATTACCGTCAGCGTCAGTCTTCTTCTTGAAGATCCATTTATTTTCAATTGCTTGTCGATCATTGGGCAAGTCAACCAAAGTCCACACTTTGTTCTCATACATGGATCCCATCTCAGATTTCATGGCCTCAAGCCATTTTTCGGAATCTGGGCTCACCATCGCTTCTTCATAGTTCGTAGGTTCATCATGGTCTAGTAACATGACTTCCAGAACAGGATTACCATACCACTCTGGTGCGGATTTTATTCTGGTTGATCTACAAGGTTCAGTAACAACTTGATCTGAAGTTCCATGATCATCATCATTAACTTCCTCACTAATTGGTGTAGGTGTCACAGGAACAGATTTCTGTGATGAGCTACTTTCCAATAAGGGAGCAGGTACAGTTACCTCATCAAGTTCTACTTTCCTCCCACTCACTTCTTTCGAGAGAAACTCCTTCTCCAGAAAGTTTCCGGATTTTAGCGACAAACGTTTTGCCTTCGGATCTGTGATAGAAGGTGTATCCAACAGTCTCCTTTGGGTATCCTATGAAGACACATTTCTCCGATTTGGGTTCGAGCTTATCAGGTTGAAGCTTTTTCACATAAGCATCGCAGCCCCAAACTTTCAGAAATGACAACTTTGGTTTCTTGCTAAACCACAGTTCATAAGGCGTCGTCTCAACGGATTTTGATGGTGCCCTATTTAACGTGAATGCGGCCGTCTCTAAAGCATAACCCCAAAATGATAGCGGTAAATCTGTAAGAGACATCATAGATCGCACCATATCTAGTAAAGTACAATTACGACGTTCGGACACACCATTACGCTGGGGTGTTCCGGGTGGCGTTAGTTGTGAAACTATTCCGCATTGTTTCAAATGTAGACCAAACTCGTAACTCAAATATTCTCCTCCACGATCAGATCGTAGAAACTTTATTTTCTTGTTACGATGATTTTCAACTTCACTCTAAAATTCCCTGAACTTTTCAAATGTTTCAGACTTATGCTTCATTAAGTAGATATACCCATATCTGCTCAAATCATCTGTGAAGGTGAGAAAATAACGATATCCGCCATGAGCCTCAACATTCATTGGACCACATACATCTATATGTATGATTTCCAATAAATCAGTTGCTCTCTCCATAGTACCGGAGAACGGTGTTTTAGTCATCTTGCCCATGAGGCACGGTTCGCAAGTACCAAGTGATTCATAATCAGTATGGAGTTTCTTCATGTGCTTTACACCGATATGACCTAAACGGCAGTGCCACAAATAAGTTGCACTATCATTATCAACTCTGCATCTTTTGGCTTCAACATTATGAATATGTGTATCACTATTATCGAGATTCAATAAAAATAGACCACTCTTCAAGGGTGCATGACCATAAAAGATTTTATTCATATAAATAGAACAACCATTATTATCTGATTTAAATGAATAACCGTCTCACATCAAACAAGATCCATTTATAATGTTCATGCTCAACGCTGGCACCAAATAACAATTATTCAGGTCTGAAACTAATCCCGAAGGTAGATGTAGAGGTAGCGTGCCGACCGCGATCACATCGACTTTGGAACCATTTCCCACACGCATCGTCACCTCGGCCTTAGCCAATCTTCGCTTAATCCGTAGTCCCTGTTTCAAGTTGCAAATATTAGCAACAGAACCAGTATCAAATACCCAGATGCTACTGTGAGCATTAGTAAGGTACACATCAATAACATGTATATCACATATACCTTTGTTCACCTTGCCATCCTTCTTATCCGCCAAATACTTGGGGCAGTTCCACTTCCAGTGACCAGTCTGCTTGCAGTAGAAGCACTCACTTTCAGGCTTAGGTCCAGACTTGGCTTTCTTCTCCTGAGCAGCAACTTGCTTGCTGTTCTTCTTGAAGTTTCCCTTCTTCTTCCCTTTGCCTTTTTTTTGAAACTAGTGGTCTTGTTAACCATCAACACTTGATGCTCCTTCTTGATTTCTACCTCCGCAGCTTTTAGCATCGCAAAGAGCTCGGGAATAGTCTTTTCCATCCCTTGCATATTATAGTTCATCACGAAGCTCTTGTAGCTTGGTGGCAGTGATTGAAGAATTCTGTCAATGACACTATCATCCGGAAGATTAACTCCTAGTTGAATCAAGTGATTACTATACCCAGACATTTTGAGTATATGCTCACTGACAGAACTGTTCTCCTCCATCTTGCAGCTGTAGAACTTATTGGAGACTTCATATCTCTCAATCCGGGCATTTGCTTGAAATATTAACTTCAACTCTTGGAACATCTCATATGCTCCATGACGTTCAAAACGTCATTGAAGACCTGGTTCTAAGCCGTAAAGCATGGCACACTAAACTATAGAATAGTCATCAGCTTTGCTCTGCCAAATGTTCACAACATCTGGCGTTGCTCCAGCAGCAGGCCTGGCACCCAGCGGTGCTTCCAGGACGTAATTCTTCTATGCAGCAATGAGGATAATCCTCAAGTTACGGACCCAGTCCGTGTAATTGCTACCATCATCTTTCAATTTTGCTTTCTCAAGGAATGCATTAAAATTCAACGGAACAACAGCACGGGCCATCTATCTACAATCAACATAGACAAGCAAGATACTATCAGGTACTAAGTTCATGATAAATTTAAGTTCTATTAATCATATTACTTAAGAACTCCCACTTAGAAAGACATCTCTCTAATCCTCTAAGTGATTACGTGATCCATATCAACTACACCATGTCCGATCATCATGTGAGATGGAGTAGTTTCAACGGTGAACATCAATATGTTGATCATATCTACTATATGATTCATGCTCGACCTTTCGGTCTCCGTGTTCCGAGGCCATATCTGTTATATGCTAGGCTCATCAAGTTTAACCTGAGTATTCCGCGTGCGCAACTGTTTTGCACCCGTTGTATTTGAACGTAGAGCCTATCACACCCGATCATCACGTGGTGTCTCAGCACGAAGAACTTTCGCAATGGTGCATACTCAGGGAGAACACTTCTTGATAATTTTAGTGAGAGATCATCTTAAAATGCTACCGTCAATCAAAGCAAGATAAGATGCATAAAGGATAAACATCACATGCAATCAATATAAGTGATATGATATGGCCATCATCATCTTGTGCTTGTGATCTCCATCTCCGGAGCACCTCCATGATCACCATCGTCACCGGCGCGACACCTTGATCTCCATCGTAGCATCATTGACATTTACGTCGTCTATTGCTTCTACGACTATCGCTACCGCTTAGTGATAAAGTAAAGCAATTACAGGGCGTTTGCATTTCATACAATAAAGCGACAACCATATGGCTCCTGCCAGTTGCCGATAACTTCGGTTACAAAACATGATCATCTCATACAATAAAATATAGCATCACGTCTTGACCATATCACATCACAACATGCCCTCCAAAAACAAGTTAGACGTCCTCTACTTTGTTGTTGCAAGTTTTACGTGGCTGCTACAGGCTTAGCAAGAACCGTTCTTACCTACGCATCAAAACCACAACGATAGTTTGTCAAGTTGGTGCTGTTTTAACCTTCGCAAGGACCGGGCGTAGCCACACTCGGTTCAACTAAAGTGAGAGAGACAGACACCCGCCAGTCACCTTTAAGCACGAGTGCTCGTAACGGTGAAACCAGTCTCGCGTAAGCGTACGCGTAATGTCGGTCTAGGCCGCTTCATCTCACAATACCGCTGAACCAAAGTATGACATGCTGGTAAGCAGTATGACTTATATCGCCCACAACTCACTTGTGTTCTACTCGTGCATATGACATCTACGCATAAAACTAGGCTCGGATGCCACTGTTGGGGAACGTAGTAATTTCAAAAAAATCCTACGCACACGCAAGATCATGGTGATGCATAGCAACGAGAGGGGAGAGTATTGTCCACGTACCCTCGTAGACCGAAAGCGGAAGCGTTATGACAACGCGGTTGATGTAGTCGTACGTCTTCACGATCCGACCGATCCAAGTACCGAACGTACGGCACCTCCGAGTTCAGCACACGTTCAGCTCGATGACGATCCCCGGACTCCGATCCAGCAGGGTGTCGGGGATGAGTTCCGTCAGCACGACGGCGTGGTGACGATGATGATGTTCTACCGACACAGGGTTTCGCCTAAGCACCGCAACGATATGACCGAGGTGGAATATGGTGGAGGGGGGCACCGCACACGGCTAAGGAACGATCACGAAGATCAACTTGTGTGTTCTGGGGTGCCCCCCTGCCCCCGTATATAAAGGAGCAAGGGGGGAGGCCGGCCGGCCCTTGGGGCGCGCCAAGGAGGGGGGAGTCCTCCTCCTAGTAGGAGTAGGACTCCCCTTTCCTAGTCCAACTAGGAAGGGGGAAGGGGGAAGGAAAGAGGGGGAGAGGGAGAGGGAAAGAGGGGCCGCCCCCCCTCCCCTAGTCCAATTCGGACTCCCCATGGGAGGGGGCGCGCCACCTCCTGGGCTGCTGCCCTCTCTCTCCCCTCAGGCCCACTAAGGCCCAATACTTCCCCGGGGGGTTCCGGTAACCCCTCCGGCACTCCGGTTTTCTCCGAAATCACCCGGAACACTTCCGGTGTCCGAATATAGTCGTCCAATATATCAATCTTTATGTCTCGACCATTTCGAGACTCCTCGTCATGTCCGTGATCACATCCGGGACTCCGAACAACTTTTGGTACATCAAAACATATAAACTCATAATGAAACTGCCATCGTAACTTTAAGCGTGCGGACCCTACGGGTTCGAGAACTATGTAGACATGACCTAGAACTGTTTCCGGTCAATAACCAATAGCGGAACCTGGATGTTCATATTGGCTCCTACATATTCTACGAAGATCTTTATCGGTCAAACCGCATAACAACATACGTTGTTCCCTTTGTCATCGGTATGTTACTTGCCCGAGATTTGATCGTCGGTATCTCAATACCTAGTTCAATCTCGTTACCGGCAAGTCTCTTTACTCGTTCCGTAATACATCATCTCACAACTAACTCATTAGTTGCAATGCTTGCAAGGCTTAAGTGATGTGCATTACCGAGAGGGCCCAGAGATACCTCTCCGACAATCGGAGTGACAAATCCTAATCTCGAAATACGCCAACCCAACAAGTACCTTCGGAGACACCTGTAGAGCACCTTTATAATCACCCAGTTACGTTGTGACGTTTGGTAGCACACAAAGTGTTCCTCCGGTAAACGGGAGTTGCATAATCTCATAGTCATAGGAACATGTATAAGTCATGAAGAAAGCAATAGCAGAATAGTAAACGATCAAGTGCTAAGCTAACGGAACGAGTCAAGTCAATCACATCATTCTCCTAATGATGTGATCCCGTTAATCAAATGACAACACATGTCTATGGTCAGGAAACATAACCATCTTTGATCAACGAGCTAGTAAAGTAGAGGCATACTAGTGACACTCTGTTTGTCTATGTATTCACACAAGTATTATGTTTCCGGTTAATACAATTCTAGCATGAATAATAAACATTTATCATGATATAAGGAAATAAATAATAACTTTATTTTTGCCTCTAGGGCATATTTCCTTCAGATTGGACATGGGCATCTCCGCTTCCCCACGACGCCTCGTCAACCGTGCGACTTGACTAGTCTCTGCATACAAAAATGGGTCATGATTACCTGTGATTGTGGAGGCCGGCGGTTGGCCTTCCCCGGCTATAAGTATGGAATGGCGTGAGCCCCTTCAGCCTATTCCTTCTTGCTACCCCTTTCTCTTCATCCCAGCTACTTGCCATCCCCACGGCCTCGACGAAGAGGTTCTCGGCCGAGGAGAAAGGAAAGGCTCATCGGGAAGGGCCTGATTCTCTCCCGACCAAGCGCGGCCAGGGCCGCCCTCGCAAGCATCCCGCGGCCACGCAGTGGCTTCCCGCGGTCGAGGAGACGGTCCCCTGCGCGGCGGCGAGCGCCCTGTCACCGATGGAAGGAACGTCGTGGCTGCGCGACCCCCTAGAACGCGCTTTCGCTCAACGGAGGTGTTGCCGAAGTTCGTCCTGTGGTCGGTGGACCCGACCGGCTCCTGGCTCCAGGTTCCCTGCTTCTTTGTAGGCGAACTTCCGGCCGGCGCTCCGGGCGGCCTCTGGCTTCAGGCAGACGGCTGCTGCAGCAGGACCTCCTGGGCTTCACTGGAGGTCTCCGTCGTCGGGAATGTGGCCCTGACCCGCGGCTCGCAAACGTTTGCTCAAGCGCGTGGCCTGAGCCCATGGTGCACCCTGCACTTCAAGTTCGACGGCGATGCCACCCTCTATGTGAGGGTGTTCAGGGAAGACGGTGATACGTCTCCAACGTATCTATAATTTTTGATTGCTCCATGCTACTTTATCTACTGTTTTAGGCAATATTGGGCTTTATTATCCACTTTTATATTATTTTTGGGACTAACCTATTAACCGGAGGCCCAGCCCAGATTTGTTGTTTTATGCCTATTTCAGTGTTTCGAGGAAAAGGAATATCAAACGGGGTCAAAATGGAACAAAATCAACTAGAGAAGTTAATTTTGGAAGGAAACCAACCTGATGGGCTTGGAGTGCATGCCAGGGGAGTCCCGGGCTGCCCACGAGGGTGGGGGCGCCCCCTTGGGCGTGCCCCCCTACCTCGTGAGCAACCCAGAGGTCCACCGACGTACCCCCTGCACCCATATATACCTACGTACCCTAAAACTTCCAGAAGAGAAGATAGATCGGGAGTTCCGCCGCCGCAAGCCTCTGTAAGCACCAAAAACCAATCAGGACCCTGTTCCGGCACCCTGCCGGAGGGGGATCCCATCACCGGAGGCCATCTTCATCATCCTGGTGCTGTCCATGACGAGGAGGGAGTAGTTCACCCTCGGGGCTGAGGGTATGTACCAGTAGCTATGTGTTTGATCTCTCTCTCTCTCTCGTGTTCTCTCTCGTGTTCCTCTATAGCACGATCTTGATGTATCCCGAGCTTTGCTATTGTAGTTAGATCTTATGATGTTTCTCCCCCTCTACTCTCTTGTGATGAATTGAGTTTCCCCTTTGAAGTTATTTTATCGGATTGAGTCTTTTATGAGAACACTTGATGTATGTCTTGCGTGGGATAACCATGGTGATAATGGGTTATTCTATTGATCCACTTGATGTATGTTTTGGTGATCAAATTGCGGGTTTCGTGACACTTGGGAACCTATGCATAGGGGTTCGCACACATTCTTGACTCTCCGGTAGTAGCTTTGGGGCACTCTTTTAAGTACTTTTATGTTGGTTGGATGAATCTGAGATTGTGTGATGCATATAGTATAATCACGCCCACAGATACTTGAGGTGACAATGGAGTATCTAGGTGACATTAGGGTTTTGGTTGATTTGTATCTTAAGGTGTTATTCTAGTACGAACTCTTTTATAGATTGATCTGAACGAATAACTTTGAGGTGGTTTCGTACCCTACCATAATCTCTACATTTGTTCTCCACTATTAGTGGCTTTGGAGTGACTCTTTGTTGCATGTTGAGGGCTTGTCATATGTTCTATCTATGTTATTATTGTTGAGAGAACTTACACTAGTGAAAGTATGAACCCTAGGCCTTGTTTCCTACCATTGCAATACCGTTTACGCTCACTTTTACCGCTCGCTACCTTGCTGTTTTTATTATTTCAGATTACAAAAACCAATCTACTATCTATTTTGCACTTGTATCTTCATCTCTTCGTCGAACTAGTGCACCTATACAATTTACCATTGTATTGGGTGTGTTGGGGACACAAGAGACTCTTTGTTATTTCGTTGCAGGGTTGTTTGAGAGAGACCATCTTCATCCTACGCCTCCTATGGATTGATAAACCTTAGGTCATCCACTTGAGGGAAATTTGCTACTGTCCTACAAACATGTGCACTTGTAGGCCCAATAACGTCTACAAGAAGAAGGTTGTGTAGTAGACATCAAGCTCTTTTCTGGCGCCGTTGCCGGGGAGGTTAGCGCTTGAAGGTATATCTTTAGATCTTGCAATCGAATCTTTTTGTTTCTTGTTTTAGCACTAGTCTAGTTTATAAAAGAAAACTACAAAAAAATGGAGTTGAGTTTGTCTCATACGCTTCACCTTTTTAATATCTTTCGTGAGTATGATGGAAAGGAAAATTGTGCTCAAGTGCTAGAAGAAGAATTACATAGAATTCTTGGCATAAAATATGTGAATGATGAGCATGATTGCAATGTTGTTAGCATGAATTCCTTGAATACCCATGATGCTAATGATATGCAAAGCCACAAGCTTGGGGATGCTATGTTTGATGGAGATGATACTTTTGTCCCCCAAGATTTGATGAGCAAATTTACTATGATGAAAGCATGCCTCCTATCTATGATGATTATTGTGATGACACGTATGCTTTAAAAATAATGATAACCATGAAACTTGTCATCTTGATCTTAATTTTCAATCACATGATAGTTATTTTGTTGAGTTTGCTCCCACTACTATTGATGAGAAGAATTTTGCTTATGTGGAGAATAGTAAATTTTCTATGCTTGTAGATCATGAAAAGAATGCTTTAGGTGCTGGTTATATTGTTGAATTCATTCATGATGCTACTGAAAATTATTATGAGAGAGGAAAATATTCTTGTAGGAATTGCAATAATGTCAAGTTTCCTCCCTATGTGCTTAAAGTTTTGAAGCTATGCTTGTTGTGCCATCCTATGCTAGTTGATTATTGTTCCCATAAGTTGTTTGCTCACAAAATCCCTATGCATAGTAAGTGGGTTAGGCTTAAATGTGCTAGTCATATGCTTCATGATGCTCCCGTTATGTTTCAATTCTTATCTTTTTTGTGAGCATCATTGTCATCATCATGCCTAGCTAAAAGGCATTAAAGAAAAGCACTTGTTGGGAGAAAACCCAATATTTATCCTTACTGTTTTTGTGTGTCCACATGATTATGATACTGTAGTAATCATGTTTTATAGCTTTTGTTCCAATAAAGTGCCAAGTAGAGCCTTTGGGAAGACTTGGGTGAAGTTTATATGATCTTGCTGTGAAAAAAAGAAACTTTAGCGCTCACGAGATTAGCTGCCATTTTTTACTAGAGAGTGATTTTAGGTTGATTATTTTACAGACTGTACTGTTTTGGCAGATTGCTGTTATGTTTGCGTTGTTTGCATATGTTCGCTTGTTTAATGATTCTATTTGATGATAGGAGTATTAAATATGCAAAGGCATTTAGTATTAAATGTGGAATAATAATTTAAGTGATTTGTTACAGTAGAATATGATAACGTTTGCATTGGTTTATACTAACCTATCTCACGAGTTCTTGTTGAGTTTGTTGTGAATGAAGCTTTTGATAAAAAGAGAAACCATGATATGAGAGGAATTAAGGAGACACAAAAGTTCAAGCTTGGGGATGCCCAAGGCACCCCAAGATAATATTTCAAGAAGTCTCAAGCATCTAAGCTTGGGGATGCCCCGGTGGGCATCCCCCATTTCTTCTTCAACAACTATCGGTTAGTATCGGTTGAGCCTAAGTTTTTGCTTCTTCACATGAGTTGTGCTATCCTTGCATTGTCATTTTATTTTGTTTTGCTTGATGCTTGAATACAATACCAAGATCTGAAATCCTTTAATGAGAGAGAGTATTTGCATAGTTGCATAATTATTTAGCTACTCATTGATCTTCACTTATATCTTTCGGAGTAGTTTTTGTTGTTTGCTCTAGTGCTTCACTTATATCCTTTAGAGCATGGTGGTAGTTTTATTTTGAAGAAATATATGATCTATCATGCTTCACTTAGATTATTTTGAGAGTCATTAATAGCATGGTAATTTGCTTAATGTTAAAATACTTGGTATTCAAGATATGTGAAACTTTCCTTTGAGTGAATTGAATACTAAGATAAGTTTGATGCTTGATAATTGTTTTGAGATATGGAGGTGATAATATCAAAGTCTTGCTAGTTGGGTGATTATGAATTTGAGAAATGCTTGTGTTGAAATTTGCAAATCCCGTAGCATGCACGTATGGTTAAAGTTGTGTAACAAATTTGAAACATGAAGTGTACCTGGCTTGTGCATCCTTATGAGTGGCGGTCGGGGACGAACGATGGTCTTTTCCTACCAATCTATCCCCCTAGGAGCATGTGCGTAGTACTTGAATTTTTGATGACTTCTAAATTTTTGCAATAAGTATATGAGTTCTTTTGACTAATGTTGAGTCCATGGATTATACGCACTCTCACCTTTCCGCCATTGCTAGCCTCTTCGGTACCGTGCATTGCCCTTTCTCACCTTGAGAGTTGGTGCAAACTTCGCCGGTGCATCCAAACCCCGTGATACGATGCACTCTATCACCATAAACCTCCTTATATCTTCCTCAAAACAGCCACCATACTTACCTATTATGGCATTTCCGTAGCCATTCCGAGATATATTGCCATGCAACTTCCACCATCATCATCATGACATGCATTACTTTTGTCATATTGCCATTGCATGATCTTGTAGTTGACATCGTATTTGTGGCAACGCCACCATGCATTATTTTTATACATGTCACTCTTGATTCATTGCACCATCCCAGTACACCGTCGGAGGCATTCATATAGAGTCATATCTTGTTCTAAGTTTCGAGTTGTAATCCTTGTGTTGTAATTTATAGAAGTGTGATGATCATCATTATTAGAGCATTGCCCAAATAAAAAAAAGAGAAAGGCCAAAAAAAAGAAAGGCCCAAAAAAAATAAAAAAAGGGGCAATGCTACTATCTCTTTTTCCACACTTGTGCTTCAAAGTAGCACGTTGTTCTTCATGTAGAGAGTCTCATATATTGTGCTTCAAAGTAGCACCTTGTTTTTCATGTAGTGAGTCTCATGTGTTGTCACTTTCATATACTAGTGGGAATTTTTCATTATAGAACTTGGCTTGTATATTCCTACGATGGGCTTCCTCAAAATGCCCTAGGTCTTCGTGAGCAAGCAAGTTGGATGCACACCCACTAGTTTTCTTTTGTTGAGCCTTCATAGCTCTAGTGCATCCATTGCATGGCAATCCCTACTCCTCATGTTGATATCAATTGATGGGCATCTCCATAGCCCGTTGATTAGCCTCGATAACATGAGACTTTCTCTTTTTTTTGTCTTCTCCACACAATCCCCATCATCATATTCTATTCCACCCATAGTGCTATATCCATGGTCACGCTCATGTATTGCGTGAAGGTTGAAAAAGTTTGAGATTATTTAAGTATGAAACAATTGCTTGGCTTGTCATCGGGGGTATAGAAGTTGGGAACATCTTTGTGTGACGAAAATGAAGCATAGCCTAACTATATGATTTTGTAGGGATGAACTTTCTTTTGCCATGTTATTTTGAGAAGACATGATTGCTTTGATTAGTATGCTTGAAGTATTATTATTTTTGTTTCAATATGAACTTTTGTCTTGAATCTTTCGGATCTGAATATTCATATCACAATTGAGAAGATTTACATTGAAATTATGCCAAAGTATCACTCCGCATCAAAAATTCTTTTTTTATCATTTACCTACTCGAGGACGAGCAGGAATTAAGCTTGGGGATGCTTGATACATCTCCAACGTATCTATAATTTTTTATTGCTCCATGCTACTTTTATCTACTATTTTGGACTATATTGGGCTTTATTTTTCACTTTTATATTACTTTTGGGACTAACTTATTAACCGGAGGCCCAGCCCAGAATTGTTGTTTTTTGCCTTTTTCAGTATTTCAAAGAAACAGAATATCAAACGGAGTCCAAACGAAATGAAACCTTCGGGATCGTGATTTTCCAACCAAACGTGACCCGGGAGACTTGGACCCTGCTCCAAGAAGCGCCAGAGGCGGTCACGAGGGTGGAGGGCGCCCCCCTGGGCGCGCCCCCCTACCTCGTGGGCCCCTCGGAGCTCCACCGACGTACTCCTTCATCCTATATATACCTACGTATCCCCGAACGATCAGAACAGGAGCCAAAAACCTAATTCCACTGCCGCAACTTTCTGTATCCACGAGATCCCATCTTGGGGCCTGTTCCGGAGCTCCGCCGGAGGGGGCATCCACCATGGAGGGCTTCTACATCATCACCATAGCCCCTCCGATGAAGTGTGAGTAGTTTACTTCAGACCTTCGGGTCCATAGCTAGTAGCTAGATGGCTTCTTCTCTCTTTTTTGATCTCAATACAATGTTCTCCCCCTCTCTCGTGGAGATCTATTCGATGTAATCTTCTTTTTGCGGTGTGTTTGTTGAGACTGATGAATTGTGGGTTTATGATCCAGTATTATCTATGGAAAATATTTTATTCTTCTCTAAATTCTTATATGTATGATTGAGTTATCTTTGCAAGTCTCTTTGAATTATCTTTTTGGTTTGGCCAACTAGATTGGTAGTTCTTGCAATGGGAGAAGTGCTTAGCTTTGGGTTCAATCTTGCGGTGTCCTTACTCAGTGACAGAAAGAGTTGCAAGGCACGTATTGTATTGTTGCCATCGAGGATAACAAGATGGAGTTTTTATCATATTGCATGAATTTATCCCTCTACATCATGTCATCTTTCTTACGGCGTTACTTTGTTTTTACTTAATACTCTAGATGAATGCTGGATAGCGGTCGATGAGTGTAGTAATAGTAGTAGATGCAGAATCATTTCGATCTACTTGTTTTGGACGTGATGCCTATATACATGATCATCGCCTAAATGTACTCATAACTATGCTCAATTCTGTCAATTGCTCAACAGTAATTTGTTCACCCACCGTAGAATACTTATGCTATCGAGAGAAGCCACTAGTGAAACCTATGGCCCTTGGGTCTATTCTCATCATATCAATCTATATCACTTTATTTACTTGCTTTGTTTTTACTTTGCCTTTACTTTTTACTTTGCATCTATCTATCAAAAATACAAAAAATATTATCTCTATCAGATCTCACTCTCGTATGTGACCGTGAAGAGATTGACAACCCCTAAGCGTTGGTTGCGAGTTGCTATCGTTTTGTGTAGGTACGAGGGACTTGTGCGTCGTCTCCTACTGGATTGATACCTTGGTTCTCAAAAACTAAGGGAAATACTTACGCTACTTTATTGCATCATCCTCTCCTCTTCAGGGAAATCCAAAGCAGTGCTCAAGAGGTAGCAGTGCCCGTGGAAACGGGCCTAGAATGTCCAGCCCCCAAACCACGAAAGGCCACGAGAGGGGTATGGTATGCAGGCCCTGAGCCGGTTGATGGACTTGCTTGGCGTGGAATTGGCAGGCTTCACAGGCCCTCACCAGCTCGACAGCATCGTTGAGTGTCGTGGGCCAGTAAAACCCGCTGCGGAACGCCTTGCCGACGAGGGTTCGTGACGATGAGTGGTGCCCACAATCTCCACCATGTATGTCTGCTAACAGCTCCCTTCCTTGTTCCCTGGAAATGCAACGTAAGGACACGTCATTTGGTCGCCTTCGGTAGAGCTCTCCGTCTTGGAGGCAGTAGGCCGTGGTCTGTCTCGCCACGTGCTCCGCATCTTCCTCTTTCTCTGGCAGGGTCCCTCGCATCAAGTAGTCCTTGAACTCTTTGGTCCAGCATCCTTCCTGAGGTTCCAACGCCAGGAGCAGGCACGCCCCCGAGGCCGGGCCACAAGCCGGGGCTCCTGAGGCGGGCGGCTGAGGGAGCTCCTCCCTAGGTTGTGTCGTGCTTGACAGTGATGGTGCCGCCGAAGGTCTGAAGAATCGTTCTTCGAAGACGTCGGGCTCCTGAGGTAGTCGCCTGGATGCCCTCTTGGCAATGTCATCGGCCTCCTGGTTGGTACCGCAAGGCACGTGCTGTAACTCCAACCCCCAAAACTGCTTCTCCATCTTGCGGACCTCCGCGAGGCACGCTTCCATGTGCTCATCCTTCGGCTCGTATACCTTGTTGGAGAAGTTGACGAGGAGTTGTGAATCGCCTTTGATGGTGATTCATTTTACCCCCAAGGCGACGGCGGCCTTCAAGCCCGCTATCAGGCCCTCGTACTCTGCTATGTTGTTGGAAACCTTCTCCCCGTGCTGGAAACAGAGCTGCACAGCATAGTAAAGCTTGTCCTGAGTGGGGGATATGAGCATTGCGCCAGCCCCCGTGCCCTGTCGGGAGAATGCCCCGTTGAAGTACATTACCCAACCGTCTGGTGCTTCACTTCCCAGGGAGAGCGACCGGTCCTCTCCTGTTTTGAGTACTGGTGCCTCTGTCCATTCCGCCACGAAATCAGCGAGCACAGCCCCCTTAATGAGCCTGGTCGTGCTGAATTCTAGCTGGAACACTTGCAGCTTGATGTTCCATTCTGCGACCCTCCTGCTGAGTTGGGGCTCTTGAGTACCCTTTCCAAAGGGTAGGCTGAGACGACCTTGATGGGATGGCCTTGAAAGTAGTGTCGCAGCTTGCATGAGGCCACTAACAGTGCGAGGACGAGTTTTTGGGGCATTGGGTACCATGCCCTCGTGTCCCGCAGCACCGTACTGACGAAGTACACAGGGTGCTCGAAGAGGTCGAGGGTGCTGGTGCAGCCCGCGTCCTCTGGGAGTTGAGGTGCCCCCTGAGGCGGTGCGGGCCTCAGTCCTTGGTCGCCTGAGGGGGCCTTCTCCGCTCCGGGCGCGTTCTTCTGACGAGGCCGTTCCTTTTCCGCCGTGGTCGCGGTCTCTGCGAGGCCTTCCTGGCTTTGCCCTGCTTTGGCCGGGGCTGTGGTTGCGGCTGAGGCCTGGCGTTCCTTTCTGACTGCCACCAGGGCTGCGCTGGCGGAGTAAGGGGTGGCCACAAGGTAAAGCACCAGGGGCTCCCGAGGGCGCGGGGCCACCATCACCGGGGGGCTGGTTAGGTACCTCTTGAGGTCTTGGAACGCCTTGCCGGCCTCTTCAGTCCATTCGAAGGGGCCCTTATTCTTCATCAGCTTGAAGAAGGGCAGCGCCCGCTCTCCCAGCTTGGATATGAAACGTCCTAAAGCGGTTACATGCCCGGTGAGCTTCTGCATTTCCCTGAGGGTCTTCGGTGGGCTCATGTCTTCGACTGCCTTGACCTTTTCTGGGTTGGCCTCGATGCCTCTGTGGGATACGAGGAAGCCCAGGAGCTTGCCCGAGGGAACTCCAAACACACACTTCTCTGGGTTGAGCCGCAGGTCTACTTCGCTGAGGCTCGCGAAGGTTTGTTCCAAGTCCTATATCAGGGTTGTCGCCTCCCGAGACTTTACCACAATGTCACCAACGTAAACTTCAGCGTTCATCCTGAGCTGTCGCCCCATGGCGATGTGCATCAGTCGCTGGAAGGTCGCGCCTGCGTTGCGCAACCCAAACGGCATGCAGGTATAGCAGTAAACCCCACACGGGGTTAGGAAGGCTGTTTTCTCCACGTCCTCCACCGCCATCTTGATCTGATGATAGCCCGAGAAGGTGTCCAAGAAGCACAGCAGGTCACACTCAGTGGTAGAGTCGACGATCTGGTCGATGCGAGGGAGCGGGAATGGATCCTGTGGGCAGGCTTTGTTGAGGTTGGTGAGGTCAACACACATGCGTTCCTTTCCTCCCTTTTGGGCACGACAACAGGGTTGGCCAGCCAATCAGGATAGCAGACCTCGTGAATGACCCCTGCTGCTTCTAACTTGCGGGTCTCCTGGACGATGAAGGCCTGCTTTTCAGTGGACTGCCGCCTCGCCTTCTGCTTCACAGGGCGCATGTTGGGGCACACATTGAGGTGATGCTCAATTACATCCCTCGGGACCCCCGCCAGCTAATTAGGCTCCCATGCAAACACCTTCCTATTCGCGCGTAGGAACCTGACTAGGGCCTCCTCCTGTTCACGCTCTAGGTTGGTGCCTATGGTGAAGGTAGCACTAGCGGGCTCACTCTCGTCGACCGATACCTGCTTGGTCTCCGCCTTGTCCTGGCTGAATAGCTGCTTTTTCTTGGCCGGCGCAGCCCCCTTGGCCTCGAGGGCATCTAAGCTCGCGGGCTGCGCAGCTGCGGCGGTCTTGAAAGAAAGCTTGAGCGCTGGCAACGCATCCCCGGGCACGGTGAGGACGCCGCTGCTCCCGGGCATCTTCATGAGGTTGTATGCTGGGTGAGTCGCGGCCATGAACCGGGCCAGGGCTGGGTAGCCGAGGATGGCGTTGTACGGGAGACTGATGGGGGCGATGTCGAAGTCAATCAGCTCCGTGCGGAAGTTGTCGTAGGTGCCGAAGGTCACCGGAAGGCGAATCTGTCCCAGGGAGCCCGCCGAACTGCCTCCGACGCCCGAGAAGGGCCTGTTGGGCTGAAGCCGCTCTGGCGGCATGTGAAGGAGGCTGAAAGCTTCCACCGAGAGTACGCTGAGGCCGGCGCCGCCGTCGATGAGGGTCCTGGTGACGGCCACCTGGAAGATGGTGGGAGTGCATAGCATCGAGAGCGCACCCGAGCCAGCGGGGTTGGGTGGGTGATCGTCCGAGTTGAAGGTCAGATCGGCCTCGGGCGTGACCCAGCCCAGGGGAGCTCCTCGACATTGGGAGGTGGCACCGATATGGTGGGTGAACGGCTTGACATGGCGGCTCGAAGGGGGCGCCTGGGAGCCTCCCAGGAGAGCTGCGATGACCGGGGGCACCTGCGCGGCATAGTGGGCGAGGAAGAGGTCGCGCAGTTGAAAGTGCAACTATCCCTAGGTGGTTTTGGTAATTCATAACAACATATAGCTCATTGAGCTAATGCTATTCCAAGACAAATATTTCAGGAAAGCTCAATGAATGGCATGGCATGGATTATGAAAGTGGATCCCTCAAAATATTAAGGACAAAGGATAGGCTCAAGCTCAAAAGCTCAAGACTCTACATTTTACATTTTAGTGATCCAAGATCACATTGAGTCTATAGGAAAAGCCAATACTATCAAGGAGGGATGAGGTGTTGCTTAATGAGCCTCTTGCTTCAAGTGCTTAGTGATATGCTCCAAAAACCCTCAATTATTTTCTCACATCCACATATGACCTAAACCTAAAGTCAAAATCGGTCCCACCGATTCTTTCTATCCGGCACCACCGAGTTCGATTGTCATAGCCACTGCCACAAACCCTAGGCAAACCGGTCTCACCGATAGGGATCTCGGTCTCACCGAGATGGGACTGTAATCTCTTTGTTTCCCTTCGTAACGTTTTGGTCTAACCGAAGTGAGCGATCGGTCCCACCAAGATTGCAATGTAAACTCTCTGTTTCCCTTTCGTAACATTTCGGTCTCACCGAAAAGAGCGAATCGGTCCCACTGAGTTTGCCTGACCAACTCTCTGGTTAGCTAATTACCAAAGTCGGTCTCACCAAGTTTGTGTAATCGGTCTCACCAAGATTACGTTATGCCCTAACCCTAACCATATCGGTCCTACCGAGTTGCATGTCGGTCCCACGGAAATCACTAACGGTCACTAGGTTTACTGATTTGGTCCGACCGAGTTTGTTGATTCGGTCCCACCGAGTTTGGTAAATAGTGTGTAACAGTTAGATTTTGTGTGGAGGCTATATATACCCCTCCACCTCCTCTTCATTCATGGAGAGAGCCATCAGAACAAACCTACACTTCCAACTTACCAGTTCTGAGAGAGAACCACCTACTCATGTGTTGAGGCCAAGATATTCCATTCCTTCCATATGAATCTTGATCTCTAGCCTTCCCCAAGTTGCTTTCCACTCAAATCTTCTTTCCACCAAATCCAAATCATGTGAGAGAGAGTTGAGTGTTGGGGAGACTATCATTTGAAGCACAAGAGCAAGGAGTTCATCATCAACGCACCATTTGTTACTTCTTAGAGAGTGGTGTCTCCTAGATTGTCTAGGTGTCACTTGGGAGCCTCCGACAAGATTGTGGAGTCGAACCAAGGAGTTTGTAAGGGCAAGGAGATCGCCTACTTCGTGAAGATATACCCCTAGTGAGGCAAGTCCTTCGTGGGCGACGGCCATGGTGGGATAGACAAGGTTGCTTCTTCATGGACCCTTCGTGGGTGGAGCCCTCCGTGGACTCGCGCAACCGTTACCCTTCGTGGGTTGAAGTCTCCATCAACGTGGATGTACGATAGCACCACCTATTGGAACCACGACAAAAACATCTGTGTCTCCAATTGCGTTTGAATCCTCCAAACCCTTCTGAGGGAGTCCTGGATTAGGGGGTGTCCGGATAGCCGAACTATCACCATTGGCCGGACTCTTGGACTATGAAGATACAAGATTGAAGACTTCGTCCCGTGTCCGGATGGGACTTTCCTTGGCGTGGAAGGCAAGCTTGGCGATACGGATATTTAGATCTCCTACCATTGTAACCGACTCTGTGCAACCCTAACCCTCTCCGGTGTCTATATAAACCGGACGGTTTTAGTCCGTAGGACGAACAACAATCATACCATAGGCTAGCTTCTAGGGTTTAGCCTCTCTGATCTCATGGTAGATCTGCTCTTGTACTACCCATGTCATCAATATTAATCAAGCAGGAGTAGCATTTTACCTCCACCGAGAGGGCCCGAACCTGGGTAAAAACATCGTGTCCCTTGTCTCCTGTTACCATCCGCCTAGACGCACAGTTCGGGAACCCCTACCCGAGATCCGTCGGTTTTGACACCGACATTGGTGCTTTCATTGAGAGTTCCTCTGTGCCGTCACCATCAGGAAGGATGCCTCGTCCCGTCTTTAAAGACGGCACCGTTGCCAAAGGAGCTTTGGCCTTCGGCTAAACTCTCCGGCTAGGGGGGTTTCTTATGACCGCATGTTCGGCCACCGCGCCGACGATGACTTCTCGGATCATCAAAAGCAATCTTCACGTCAACTCGGAACTCGCCGAGCAGTTAGATCCGATGGAGCTCTCCTCCTTGAACGAGCTCTTGGATCACATCGCCGCCCTGGGAGTCGCTACAGATTACGACCAGATTGGGCCTAAAACCGATCTGAGAGAGATTAACTCTCCTCAGGCTACCCACCATGTTGCTGTGGTAGAGGAACAATACGGCGACCCTTCTCCTATCCTAAGGACTAGCTATGTCCGGATTCCTGACCCCTCCATGCCGGATTCCCGCGGAGGGGAGAACACCACTCAAGCCCTGAACTTAAAATCAGGTAGCGGGCCAGAATCACCGGACAACGTCCAAGAACCCAAGCTTCCAAGTTCTGAAGCTTCTTGGCCCCTGAGTCTTAGATCGGACGGAGTTCAGAATTTAACTCCACCCGCCCACCCAAACATAAGCGATCTATCCCAAATCCGGCAAGAGCCCACTAAAACAGTACATAATTACTGGGCCAGATTCTTCCTGGTCATGAACAGGATAAAGGACTGTCGTGAACAGGATGCAATTTCATTCTTTTGCATTAATTGCATGGACGAAGGAATCCTCGACACTGTAAGTCATCGCGAAATTACACGCTTCGCCGACTTGGCGTCCATAGAATGAAAGTACTGTGCGATGGAGAGCGCCTGGAAAACCGAAATCAAATTTTGGGATAATCCGGCCTTGAACACAACCCCAGTCCAAAGTAAAAGGGTGCATCATTACCAGGCACCTGGGTTAAATACCAAAAAGCAAAAACCCTTTAAAGGGCATGGAACCGTACTAGAGGGATGTCTCAAAGGACCCTGCAAAATTCATAGTACATAGTGCGCCACGCCAACTCATAGCCTTAAAGCATGTTGGATACTACGACAGGTGGCCAAAAGTGGCGAAGAGCTTCTAGCTCCAGAGCACCAGCCCAGCAATACCAGTACGGTATTAACAGTCTTCGAAACTTTCGCATCAAATAATATGCAGAAACGAACAATCCGCAGCCTCGCCGAAGTCCACCAGGTAGAAACAATAAATCCATGGGGTGACACGGCTATTACCTTTAACGCCAGTGACGAACCTAAATTCCGAACAGCCCGAGCACCAGCCGCATTGGTCCTCAGTCCAATAGTGGAAGGCTTTCGCCTTACCAAGGTACTCATGGATGGCGGCAGCTGATTAAACCTCATTTACGAGGAAACCCTTCGAAAAATGGAAATAGACTGGAGCCACATTGAGTGGAGTAGCGTAGCCTTTAGAGGAATAATCCCTAGTAGGGAAGCATGCTGTACAGGAAAAATCACACTGGATGTGGTGTTCGGCACGCTGGACAATTACAGGTCCGAGGAGGTCACATTCCAAGTGGCCCCGTTCAGCAGCGGATACCACGCTCTATTAGGGTGGGAGGCATTCACAATTTTTCAAGCTATACCCCATTACAGGTACATGAAGCTCAAAATGCTCGGACCCAACGGAATCATCACTCTTGCTAGTGACCCGGACATAGCACTCTGCGCCGAAAATAAAACAGCCGCACTTGCCCTGGAGGCACTATCCGAAGCCCTAGCGGCCGAGGAACTCACTTCGCTGCGCTCCACGGTGAACAGGGACGATGTGATACTCGATAAGAGATCCAAGTCCACCTCTTTTAAACCGGCGGACGAAATAGTCAAATTCCATGTCCATCCAACGGACCCTACAAAAACGGCCTCCATCGGGGCACAATTAAAACTTGATGTAGACATCGCACTACGAGAATTCCTACGGGAAAATTGGGACATCTTTGCCTGGCACCCTTCAGACATGCCAGGAATCCCACGCCGGCTGGACGAGCATAGCCTAAATATCCTAAAAGGATTCAAGCCAGTCAAACAAGCTCTTCGGCGCTGCTCCGAACCCAAGAGACAGGCCATGGGAGAAGAACTAGCCAAACTATTGGAGGCCGGATTAATTAGAGATATAAAACATCCGGACTGGCTAGCAAACCTGGTAATGGTACCAAAGAAGGACAAATCATGGCGCCTGTGTGTCGATTTCAAGGACCTTAACAAGGCTTGCCCAAAGGATCCCTTCCCCCTTCCCCGCATCGATCAAATTATCGACGATGCCGCAGGACATGATTCATTGTGCTTCCTCGACACATACTCCGGCTACCACCAAATTAAGATGGCAGAGCCAGACCAAGCCGCAACGACATTCATTACTCCATATGGCCCATTCTGCTTCAACACAATGCCCTTCGGGCTCAAAAACGCTGGCGCAACATATCAGCGCATGATTCAAACATGTCTGGCAAACCAGATCGGCAAAACAGTGGAGGCATACGTAGATGATGTGGTCGTCAAATCCAAGCATGTCGAAACTCTAGTAGACTACTTGAGGCTCACATTCGACAATCTCCGAGCATATGACATTAAGCTCAACCCGGAAAAATGCGTTTTTGGCATACCAGCCGAAAAGCTCTTGGGCTTCATCGTATCCGGTAGAGGAATTGAAGCAAACCCAGCCAAGATCTGAGCTCTGTCACAAATGGATATCCCAAAAGACCTCAAACAAATACAAAAATTGACTGAATGTGTGGCGGCTCTAAGCCGCTTTATCTCCCGCTTAGGAGAAAAGGCATTACCCCTTTATCGCCTCCTGCGGTGCACCGAACACTTCGAGTGGACGGATGCCGCCACGGCCGGACTCGAAGAAATCAAAGCCATATTGGCAACAAATCCGGTCCTGGCCGCGCCCAACATGGGCGAACCAATGCTATTATACATCACGGCAACCCATCAAGTTGTAAGCGTGGTGCTCCTTGTCGAACGAGAAACGGATGGACACAAGTTCCCTCTCCAAAAACCAGTTTACTACGTGTCCACTGTCCTAACTCCATGCAAGTCACGGTACCCGCATTATCAAAAGATAGCATACGCAGTGTTCAGGGCATCCCGGAAGCTGCGACACTATTTCCAAGAGTGTTCGATAATAGTAGCCTCCGAAGTACCACTTAATGACATTATAAACAACCGCGATGCAACGGGCTGGATTGCCAAATGGGCCATCGAGCTCCTCCCGTTCAACATAACTTACAAACCAAGGCGAGCTATTAAGTCACAGGTTTTGGCCGACTTCATCGCCGAATGGACTGAAGCCGAACTCCCTAAAGAGTACGGCGCATATTCCAACTGGATCATGCACTTCGATGGCTCCAAAATGTTGGCCGGCCTCAGGGCTGGCGTCGTTCTGACATCCCCAACTGGAGATACAGTCCAATACGTACTTCAGATAATGTACACGGACTCCAACAACGCAGCTGAATACGAGGCCCTTCTACATGGTCTCCGAATGGCAGTCTCCATGGGCATTCATCTCCAAGAGGTCCGCGGGGATTCAAACCTCGCGATATCCCAAATAAATGGAGACTTTGATGCCAAGGATCCAAAAATGGCAGCTATATCGCAACACCGTCCTAAAAATGTCAGCTCGGTTTGAGGGGCTTGAATTTCACCATATAGCCCGGGAGAACAACCAGGCAGCAGACGTGTTGGCACGCATTGGCGCAAAGCGCGATGCCGTCCCTCCCAACATCTTCCTAGAGAGGCTTTTCAAGCCATCTGTATCATGGGAGGGAGAGTCCGGAAATAACAGCCCGGACCTAACCACACTTCCCCTCACCGAACATTCCCACATAGTCGGTGGCTCCGCCACCGAAATAACACCGTCAGCCCACACAATAATGGCAGTCATTGCCCCATGGATAGAACCATTCCTAGCCTACCTAACTAGGCAGGAACTTCCCGAGGACCAAAACGAGGCCCGCTGCATAGTGCGGCGATCTAAAGCCTATAAGGTCCATGAGGAGAGCTTTATAAGAGAAGCACAACCGGAGTCCTTCAAAGGTGTATCTCCGAAGAGGAAGGGCGAAATCTTCTGGCTGAAATTCATGCTGGACTCGGCGGGCACCACGCCGCAGCCCGGGCCCTTGTAGGCAAGGCCTTTCGTACAGGATTTTATTGGCCGACGGCCCGGGCAGATGCTCAGGACTTGGTCCAACAATGCGTAGGATGCCAGCTCTTTGCTAATCAAAGCCACATGCCACCCACCGCCCTCAAAACTATACCCATCACCTGGCCGTTCGCGGTCTGGGGGCTTGATATGGTCAGACCCCTTAAAGGAGGAACCCACAAGCAAAAATACCTACTGGTCATGGTGGATAAATTCACCAAATGGATAGAGGATAAGCCTGTTAAGACGGCCGAATCCGGACCAGTGATAGACTTCATATCAGGGGTAGTACACCGTTATGACGTCCCCCATAGCATCATCACTGATAATGGCACGAACTTCACGGTCGACGAGGTCAAACTCTGGTGCAAAAACATGGGCATCAAGCTTGACTATGCTTCAGTCTATCACCCTCAAACTAACGGACAGGTCGAGTGAGCAAACGGTCTAATCATGAGCGGCATTAAACCCAGACTAGTGCGGTCCCTCAAGGAATCTAATACGCACTAGGTAGAGGAGCTCGACTCCGTACTCTGGGGGCTGCGGACCACGTAGAATCATACTACCGGATTCACACCATTTTTTATGGTGTACGGCGCAGAGGCAGTTTTGCCCTGCGACATAATTCATGTCTCACCTCGCGTGCGCATGTACGAAGAAAGAGAAGCCGAGCTCGATCGGCAGGACAGTTTGGACGCCTTGGAGGAGGAGCGCGACGTGGCAAAAGCCCATTCCGCATTCTATGAACAGCAGGCTCGAAGATACCAAAGCAGAGAAGTACGGGCCAAAGCTTACAATGTTGGCGAATTAGTTCTGCGCCTGCCGGACAAGAAAAAGGACAAACTCAAGCCCAAATGGGAGGGTCTCTTCATCATCGACCAAGTCCGGACTGGCGGCGCGTACCGTCTACGAAACGCATCGGATAACCGACTGGAGCCGAACCCATGGAATGCAGCCTGACTCCGAAGATTTTACGCCTAGCGCCGGACTCGGGGTTCGTCTCCTTCCTCTGTCTATATTTTATACTTTAACTATCTTTTATTTCTCTCCTTCTCCCTCCTTTTTCTGAAGCCATTGAAGGCTAGTTTGCGCATTTTTCGCACACCCTTAACGCGTTGTCCGCGTTCAATATACCTGGGGGCTTCTTTAACAGAAGCTTATTTATACGGGCTTTACTCCCAACACATGTGTCACACTTCCGCATGTACCTTTTATTCACCATTATATGCATCGATATGACTTAAGTTTTGGCCAAGCTGGGTTGCCTGGCTCTTGTACTTACCCCTACGTTCCCGATTGTTCGGCTAGGTGGTAAAGGGAGCACCTCTGCGATTGTTACCGCCGGGTCAGTCGGACGCGTACCTCAAACTGGGTGAAGCCGAAAGCTAGCGTTCTTGAGGGAATATTCGGTCAGTGAACTAAAAGATGATTTCTTACCTATTCATTTATCTGCCCCCAGATGTTTTTCTGCTTTTTTCGCAGTCCGGACATGCACTTTAGGGCATGCCCCCCAGGGAAAGGAACCCCTAATGGAACTATTCTCCCTGGAAGATGTTTCTTACTAACCATGTAATATAACATAACTAGTTGGGCACTTGTGTGATGGAGTACCAATGACCCCTACGCCTCGTCTCCACGCATGCCCCGGTTCTTACATAACCGCGAGGGTATTCGTACACACTCCGGACGATAGGGTCCCGAGGTTGAAGCGAAAGGGTCCGCTACGACAAACGATCTACAATCCGGCTAGAAGGCATTTTACATGTCATTTTTAATTACATAGTCAAATTGACCGATTGTATTCCTCTTCAATACCATCTAATAGGCTGTCTAGTTTACAGTCCCGCTGGGAATACTTTGCGGCCAACTCTACTTGGCCGTACACTAAGCTCATAGGGATCTCCTTCCCATCAGGCCCCATAGGTCCAACCTCGGCCATGTGGTTTGGGTCAGCCTTCATGTACCGCGTCTTCACCATGGCCCAGGCCTCCCTAGCGCCTTGACGGCAGGCCGATATCTTCCATAGCCGGAAGCGCCGCCGTGCTCCCTGAAGCCTCTCTGCAATCTCTCCAAGGCCTTCGGGTAGGGAGATGGATGTCCACAAGGCCTGGGCAACGTCTCTCATCACCTGCCGAACTCGTTCGTGCAGTTGCAGCAGCTCGGGAAGTAGGTCACCCATTGAACCGGGCATTTCCTCTGCAGGACGACCTGTGAGCATACCTATAGACATCCTTCTGTTAGTCGACTTCCTCGCCGAACACTTCTTTTCAAAAAAGCTCGCTCAAGCACTTACTATAAATGCTGCAACGAAGTCGCCGATTCTCCTTAACAGAGTCAGACAGCTGGGCCCGAACATCCTTTAGTTCCTCACCCAGCTTGGTGTTGGCATCTTGGAGATTATTTTTCTCTTGCCTCACCCTTGTAAGCACATTCTCGCCCGCCTTTAACTGGCGCAGGGGATGTTGCTTGTCCGGATCTAGTCCGGCACCATCTGCAATATTATTGTCAGACTTATACACACGCCGCACTTCACAAACTACTTATCTTTCGAAGTATATATTACCGGAGGGGGTCTCTATGGCTCCCCCTGGGGCGGCTAGTGCGGCCTCAAGCTGGGCCTTGCACTCTTCAAGCTCCTGAGACAGTCGGGTATTCTTTTCCATAAGATCCTGCATAACAAATGATCCTTAAAACAGTTCTCCTAACTAACTTTAAGTCTCGGGGGCTACTGGCATATATAAACTGTCAAATTTCCTCACCTGTATGTCCTTTACATACTGCTCTGTGGCTCTTGCTAGACCATCTTGAGTGGCACGGAGGTGCGCGTCTCCTGAATTGAAGGCGTTCAACGCTTCTTGGGAGAAACATGCGTCACGAAGAACTATCCGGCGGTGCCTGTGATTCATGGCACTCTCCACCTCGGAGTTGGTGGCGAACAATCTGTCGGCATCCTCTGTCAGAGGAGCATCCGATGCACGCCTCATGTTTACCTCCGTTTCCGGACCCGGCATTGGAGCCTGGCTGGCGGAGGCTCGATTGGCCATCTCTCCGGATACAGTCCGGTGAGCGCTCTTTTTCCTGAAAGGAGCACCAGCGTTAATATACCTTCCCAGAATCAATCCTGGGAATATGGTGACACGCATTACCATTGTGGCGGCGTTTCAATCTGGACCGCACTTCTTTTCAGCCTGCTTGGCTGTGCTGCCTCTTGTTGGCTAACCGCCGCGGACTCGGGCTCCCGCCTCGAAGGCACCCCCTATGAAACACCATTGATATATGGTGATCAAAAATAAAGCATGGATGGGTAATTATCAAGGTACTATGGCTTTGGTCTCAGTTACCTGTGAGGCTGGAAGTATTCTGGGGTAGTCGGCCGTAATGGCAACCAATGCATTATCGATGCTTAGTTGGTCAAATACCCCATCAATCAGCTCCACCGATATGTCTGGATCCTCTTGGGAGGCCGGATCGAGGAACCGTTCTGGATCCTCGGGTTGCATAGGCGGGCTATTTATGTCTTTTACGACCTGACGCAGTTCCTGCGTCGAACTCACAAAATGAAATATATAACCATGGGAGTACGGATCGGATGTGCGGAAAAGGGGATGTTCACTTACCCAGCTTCGAGGATTGTTCATAGAAAATCCGTTCAATGCACTGACGTGGAGAAAATCCTCCTCTTCCCCCTTGTATAGCGCGGACAAAATCTTCACCAAATCGGCAACCGATCCCGGCCCCTTACGGCCGTGACGGGTGGCATCATCCTCCCCGTTGAAATCCCACATGGGGTGGCCCCTATACTGGAGCGGCTGCACCCCCCGCATAATGCATGTGGCCATGACACTGATCATGGTCAGTCCGGAATGAGCCAGCAACCTTATTTGGCTCATCAGGTAAAGGACGTCCTTGTCGCTGTTCCTCTGGGGGCTCCGTGGACGCCAACTTAGGCGTTTCTTCAAGGGAGCATTACTAAACTCCGGGAGGCCCGTCCGAACGAGATCCGGTAGCGGGGCATCTTCTATATAAAACCATTTTGAAGGCCAATCTTCGGACGCCTTCTTCGGGGTTCTGGATAGATATCCGATCCCGGCGATGCGCCATAGCTCGGCTCCGCCCACTTGATATATTGACCCCTCATGAGAACGGGGCACGAGGCAGAATAATCTCTTCCACAGCGCAAAATGAGCCTCGACACCCAAAAATAGTTTGCAAAGGGCTACGAAGCCCGCGACGTGCAGAATGGAGGCAGGCATAAGGTGGTGCAGCTGGAGGCCATAGAACTCCAGGAGCCCCCAGAGAAATGGATGTATTGGAAATCCAAGTCCTCTTATCAGATAAGAGACAAAGCATACCCGCTCTCCTTTGGAAGGATCGGGGACGCTCTCCGCTTGTTTTCCACCCTTGTAGGTGGCAAGTCCGGCTCGAACCAGAACCATGAAGGCCGGGGGAAGAAATCCCTTGGTTTGGGGCGTCACTAGCTTGCTATGCGGGATTGAGCATCTCTCCCAATCCCCAGGCTTGGGGCTGGAAGCGCGAGAGGCGGAGCCGCGTCGACTGTCCATGGTAGAATGGATTTTTTGTCAGAGGCGCTCCGATGAAAGCTTGCGAAAAGGGGATGGTGTGATTCGGATCTAGATCCTCGTCTCTTTTTATAGGCAGCTCATTTGTGCAGCTAGGGGGGAAGTGTAAAAATACCCTGGCTTTTCGCATTCGTTTGCCACGTGGAAGATGGCCATTATTGGGCATGGAAGCCAAGGAGCGTAGCATTTATCAGAAGTCGGACACTATTCAACAAGTATATGGAATTTGGAGAGGAACCTGCCTCGCAATGCCGAAGACAATCTACGCGCCGGACTCATCGTCATTGAAGCCTGGTTCGGGGCTACTGAGGGTGTCCTGGATTAGGGGGTGTCCGGATAGCCGAACTATCACCGTTGGCCGGACTCTTGGACTATGAAGATACAAGATTGAATACTTTGTCCCGTGTCCGGATGGGACTTTCCTTGGCGTGGAAGGCAAGCTTGGCGATATGGATATTTAGATCTCCTACCATTGTAACCGACTCTATGTAACCCTAACCCTCTCCGGTGTCTATATAAACCGGAGGGTTTTAGTCCGTAGGACGAACAACAATCATACCATAGGCTAGCTTCTAGGGTTTAGCCTCTCTAATCTCGTGGTAGATCTGCTCTTGTACTACCCATATCATCAATATTAATCAAGCAGGAGTAGGGTTTTACCTCCACCGAGAGGGCCCGAACCTGGGTAAAAACATCGTGTCCCTTGTCTCCTGTTACCATCCGCCTAGACGCACAGTTCGGGAACCCCTACCCGAGATCCGCCGGTTTTGACACCGAAACCTTCCCTTTACATTCCTGCAAGTTGCTTGCTTTAATTTCCGCTGCTCATATACTCTTTGCATGCTTGCTTGAATTGTGTGAAGATTGCTTGACTTGTGCAAAGATAGCTAAAATCTGCAAAAGTCTAAAATTGGGAAAAGGTTAGGTTTTGAATTGGTCAAGTAGTCT